>NW_008611413.1:0-84307 GCF_000691845.1 Merops nubicus
TGATTCTATGATTCTATGATTCTTACTGATGGAACATGTCAATTATCATCTGCTTCAGAATACTCACTGTTGCTACCACAAATATCAAAGAAAGATGAAAATGACCACAAATACAATAATGGACACCACCCATCCAAACAGTAATAAACACTGTCTCAGAAAGCCCATCAACCTTGATAACAACTCAAAGTTTAGCAGGTCTGCACCAGTATGCTCAGCCTTTACAAGAAGCTCTGTAGAGGACACTATGTCCCACTTTCTTGAAAGAGGCAATACAAACCACATATGCACTCTAACCTTGACAGTCTGCACAGAATCAGTCACTAAGGAGTGCATAAGGAGATCCTAATGGACTCTGTTGCTTCAGTACAGCATAGGATACACTAGGTTTCATACTGATATGCAGTGCTCAAAAGGCAGAAATTTACAACCTGTTGTTAAGTAGCACAAGAAAGGGAAGAGAAAGGCAGTACTCTATCATGTGCTGGACCACACCCAAACAACTCAGTTGGTAGCAAAATCAATTGTCAATAAAGCATTGAGTGAAACTGGGGAAGAGAGTCTGTAGGAGCACTATAATGGTCTGGATCAGGCTGAAATCTATCTGATAATCCCATGCAAGTACAAAGTTATTTTAATTACTAACAGCTTGTTAATTGAAATGAGAGTTTCAGTCAAACAAGTACTCTGACAAATCCTGCAGAACCCACTAATGTAATGCCTAATTTACCATCTGATCATCGTCCTCATTTTTGCCTCATTACATGACCTGTTCAACTTTCCCTGCCATTGTCATGATTTTGTATCTTAGGCATTGCTACAAAAGTAGTCACAGTTAATAAGCGTCTGTTACTCAGAAGTCTCCAAAAGTATACAGAGTTTCATAACAAATTTCTCTTTCCTTACCTCTGCACCTCTGAAAAAACACGCCAGATCACAAGAAATAGCCCAAAACATATTTTCAAAACAAACTTGAAAATTATACATACACAAAAAGATCCTTTTCCCCCACTCTAGCTCTCCTTGCTATGGCTTCTCAGAAAGTTTTATAACCTTTTTTTTTTTTTTAAACAGCCCACAGACTGCAATCATTTAAAAGTGCAATTACTACTAGTTTTCTGGGTTTGCAACTTTGTTTCATCATCTTGTCCTCATTCATCTCATCTTCCTCCTGCTAATCCGTCTCCTGTTTCTCCCGCTTAACCACCTATCCATCTTCAGTGTTGGTACTAGCAAAGAAAATAGAGCAAAACTGCTTCATCTGAGAAAATGTTCACAACTCATTCCAGATGACAAGGGAAAGAAAATAAGTGTATTATCTTCCTCATATGTTCTATTGTAATCAAATCTATGCTTCAATATCCACTCAATATCAGTACTAAGAGCTAGGAATGTAAAAAACCAATTTTTTTTAATAGGTTCACACAAACGCCACTGATAATGCCTATTTCCTCACATTCCACAACCTTCATCCGAAGTACTAACTTGTGAAAATTTTGTTTTCTATGCATAGACACATTTGTAAATAAAAATATTACTTTTTTCCTCTTCATATGATCCTCCAGAGCTGCTGCTGTAGCGAGATTCTAGTCGGTGGTGCTGGCGGTTTAAGTTACTGTTCAACCCACTGTAGATGTCTAGATGTACATAACTGTATGAAAAAATAAAACAATACTAGAAACTGACACTCTGCGACAAAAAAAATAATCAAGGTCTTGGTAAAACTATTTCAGAAAAACTAAGTGTTATGTGAACATATTTCATCTTACAAGGACAATCAGTATGACACCAAAGCATCTCAGCTGTATAACACACCTCCTGTAGCAATGCTAGATAAGGGAAATTCAATGAGATAATCCACTATAAATTACATTTCTGCTAGATCATTTTCATTAACATTTGAGCAGATTAAAATATTTGTTATCATTATACATATGTTCTTCTTACTCTTGAGCAAAATGATGAAACCCTACTTTATCTGGCACAGACATACATACATCTACACACAGAAAGTCCAAGATCCTACCTCACTAATCTGATAAACTATAAAGAAATTGGAGAAATGAGAGCGCTAAAAGCAAAATTTCCAAGCCCTTTCTACATAAGTTCCTAAAATTCTCTCCTCCTGGCAAATGCAAGTTGTACACAGTCTGTTTTCAAAAAGCATATACCCTGAGCAGTTGTTAGACAATCTTACAGCATATGCAAAAATTAGGAAATTATATTGGAAATATCATTAATAAGGCTCTCAAACAGGCTGTCACAAAATAAGCTGGTTTGTGAATTTACCTTCTAACAGCCATTCTACAGTAACAGCATGTGTGCACACTTTTTCTCATGGTGATTATAGTATCCCCACTCCCTTTTTGCTTTAAGGTTAGCTATCTCATATTGCTCTCATGTAACACAAAATGAGAGCACGCCCACATTCAGTTACTGTTGAGCTCTGAGGCCATGCTCTAAGTCTACATCAGCTGTTTGCTGTCCACCACCTTCACACAGGTACTACTGTCTTCTTAAGAAGCTCAAAAACTAAAGAGGGAAGCATTTGTTTTACAGCTACCTGGAAGGGATTTTGCCAGAGATACCAGACATCCAAATATCCTCACTGGGAGAATAAACTTGCTTTCCACCCATAGGCACTGTTGATTTCTGGTGAGCTAGGAAAACAATCTGCCAGTTTTGCTCCCGATATACCCATACACACCTGCAGTATAATTTCTCTTATGTTGACATATACAGTCCAGTGTAAGGGTAGCTATTTTAGGCAGCAAGAACAATATAGCTATAGTAATGCAAATCCTGACCCAGACTGGTCCCTTAATTTCTACGGATTCTCTAACAGCTTTTGAGTTCAAATTACCATTTATGCTGCTACTGTTAATCCTAAACAGTATTCCAGTTTTGTTGCTTAAAACATATCAAACTTACAGTCATGTAGTCCCTGCAACGTAGACATACCTGGAGCCACTGAGATGCAAATATTTATAGTACCTACCAGGAACTCCTGTAATTCAACCAATAACTGGTCTTTGAGGAGATACTTACTTTTCTTCAATATTGTCTTTTATTTGTTTACTGTCAGGGTTGCCATCTGTGGGAGCTACCATCGTATTGCTACTAGAAGTGGTACCTGTGAATTATGGAGAACGAACAAGATTGGCAAATAAAAATAAAAGCTAATAAAATTTATTGGAAAACGGAAAAAGAAAAAAGGGAAAATATATGCACGCCTTTCGTGCTTCACTTGGAAAGATGCTTCACCAAAGCCAGACAGCTTTTCTTCCCACATTTTTCATCACGTTCTCAGATTGAAGCATGAGGTAGACACTTTTTACATTTTCAGTTATCTGTTTCTTTTTTTTTTTATGCTTCATCTATGTTAATTATTTCTAAATGAATTCTAATTTATAATAATTCCTAATTTCATGCTTCATCTATATTAATTATTTCTAAATAAAATCTAATTCTAATAATTCCTAAGTGAATTTAAATACTTTAAAATAAATTCCTACAGATGCAGCTTGTGTCTATTACAGAACTTAAAATATAACAACTCACATAATTTAAAATTGTAGCAACTCTCCCAGTTCTTTAAATTTATATTAAAGTGACATAACGAGGATGAACAGTGCAAGATCTGAACCCAAACTCAAACATGTATATTAATATAAAACTGTTCTTTGTGAATCTACCACATGTTCTTCAATAAGAACGCTGGCTACACCAAAAACTGTAGTTCTTGTAAAGGAAACTCTGTACCTTAATTTATTTTTAGAAACTGTACTCCTGGTTGAATATTTACAGGTGAGCAACAGTATAATAACTGATTTGTAATAGCATGTTTATCATTGACAGTAATAAAAGTTTAAGTTAGTAGATTCTCACCTGAAGTGACAGAGGGGATTTTGTAACTGGAAGTAATGCGGTAATATGGTGGATTATCCATGTGTGTGACTCCTGAACTTACAGGATCTGTAAGCTGAAGTTCACTCACCAGCTCTTCTAGTAGTTGCATTGTTTTATCTCTACCCAGATAAACAATAACTTTCTTTACCTGCCAGCAAAAAAGAGTATATGTATATAAAATAGTGTGTACATAAATAAAATTCTTATTGCAGTGACGTGATTAAAAAAAGGAAAATAGGAGATCTGAATACTTCAATGTGTTAGAATTACTATCTACCTGCACTGCAAATGAGGATACCTGAAACTTACTGTAGGTTTCAAAAGCAAACAAAATTGCTTTCACAGCTGCCAATGGCAGCAAGCATTATAAACATATCACAAGAGCAAGAAAATAAGTCTTTTGAGTTCAATGACAGTTTTTAAGAAGCAAAAGATTTTCTTACAAAGGCTTTAGCAACATCTGATATCAACAATGGAGTGAGTGTATTCTAATATAACTTCTTTTTGATACTTTGAAATTGTCTTCTACACTATTTCTTTTCCAGCAGGTATCATATTTTCCTCATACTATCCTGCAGTGTCCTTAAATATGCTTTGATAAAATATAGAATTGTTTCTGAGGAGGCCTAGGATGTTGTGTGAGAATAATCACACTGTCCCTAAATTGCATGATAGGTACTTTATTTTACTGTATTACCTGTCTCCATTTTAGGACTACTCATAAATTACAGCATGAGAAGAAACACTTAACTCCCAAAATGCTCAAGGCCTTCCTGTACTGCAATAAGAATTAACAATTATAGCAATATTTTATTATCCATATAGTTATTAAGGATTCTCAACTACATCTTGTATTTCAGCAAAATAATCCTGGTCACTGGTCCTGGCTAAGCAGGAGCAGATGGCTGCTAGTCAGTGATCACTCTAGACATCAATAGGTTCATGTTTTTTCTTCCGACATTTTCTTGAGTCAATACTGCTCAATTATTTATTTCCATCCTTATGACAGAACTCAAAGACAAACGGTACACAAGTGAGCCAGGGCACTCGACTCGTGGAATTACTTTGTTACATCGTTCAAACTATACATACAAAGATTTTGGGCTGTAACATTAAGCTAGGTTTCCTCATGTGCAACAAAAACTATTGCAAATCAACGAAGAACTTAAGCTGTCCTTAGTAAGAACTTAATAAATAGGTCCTCATTGTTTACTTCACATCTGGTTTTTTTGAACTATCAGTAAAACCCCTAATAGTTTTCTTATGAAAATATTACTTATAGAACTATCGTAATTCTTCCTAATGAACAAACTGCTGTGTGCTTTATCATAGAAAAGAACTGTTCATCTTATTCTCCTAATAAAATTAAACTAAATTCAGCATTCAGACTCTTAAGTGTCCTTTTTATGACAAAGGAACAAAAAATGCTAAGACACATGTTGACATTTTAGTAGCCTTGTCCTTTTTTTATTATTTATTCATTAAATAAGGTCTATGGTCCACTTAGTATACTCTGAATTTTGACGACTCGTAACTGAGAAGATTTTGATACTAGAAATCCTACCTCACACTTTGCATTTGGTCATCTTTGCTGCTAGACACACAACTAATTTTTAAAAATATCAACAGCACTAAAGATAGACATAGCATACTCACGTAAGGCAAAAGGCTGGGTTCACTGTTCACTCCACAGATACCGATCAAGAAGTGCAAAATTATTTTCAAATTCTTTGGCCAGCTGTCTGCCAAAGTAGTCCAGACATTTTCTATCTCTGACCATGCCACTTCATCACCATACTAGAAAACAAAATAAGTATCTCCTGAAAAATCCAGTAGTAAACATTGCATTTGAAAGTGATTTTTATTGACCAAGTGGGACAGGCTCTAGGAAAAGGAGACATAAATCCTGCAAGAAGCTGTTGCCTTGTTAACATTCCACATTCTGGAAATAACTATTTTCTTTTCTAGCTATAAATATTTTGTAAAAAAACCCAACACATATTCTGTATTTTATTTATATATAATATGTACTTTTAGACATTAGATAAGCACACAAATATTTATTGATATATTAATTTATTTCAACTTTTTAACAGAAAAAAATAATGTAAATTTGGCAGCAATCCATTCTCCCAGTTGCTGACAATCCTTAATAAAATTCCATGGACCACAGGCTGCCACAAGTTTTTAACTTGTAGCTTAAAACATGCTCTCTCATCAGCAGGATTCAAAGATACCACGAACTGGCAGGAGCACTGCACGTGACCGTTACTTTTTCTATGTTGAAGTAGCTACCACAGGAAGGAGGAAGGTCTATCAGCCTCTGGCAACAAGATCGGCTCCTAAACTATGCTTTGAGACCACAGGTATACAGGTAACTTGGTATTATCTATTCAGCTAGACATCTATATTACAAAACAGCAGCTATATACTGACACTATATGTAACAATTACTGTAATATTTATATTGCATATTATGTATTTTTCATAATACCTCAAAATGTATGTTATAGTTTGGATATACATCAGCAACTCAACAAATATGAACAAAAAATCTTGAAAGTTTGGTAACACAGTATATCCAAACAGTATTTTCTCACATCCTAAACACATCAATCCACTGGAACAAGACAGAGCACTTAAATAGTGATTTTTACCTTTGCAGTCATGTACATCAGATTGTTCAGAACCATAGCTGTAGCCTGTGGTGATCCCCACCCTTCTCCTCGTAGCCATCGTCTACTGTTCACCATGATTTCTCTGTCTTTCAAAGAATCTTCTTCATCTTGCCGACGAATGGTTGGCAAAGGTTTCAAGTCTACCAGCTCAATATTGTTCATCCATGGTAGCAGATAATGCAGCATCACCTGTCGCCCAGCTGGGTGAGCTGTTTGAATTCTCTGACTGACTTCTGCCATTCCAAAATTAGGTATAAAAATGAGTCAATAATGAGAATTGTTTTGGTAAAAAAAACAACAACCAAGAGCCCAATAAACCATATTGACATAAAGCAATGCTGATACAGATTATTTTTTTTGCTTTAGCTGACTAGCTCCATTTCATAGTGATAAAGTCCACATTCTTCAGTACACCTCACCGAAGACACTGCTGACAAACAGTATGTTGATGCACCCATATTAGTATAAGCATATATATATTCCTCTAACTGGTTGGAACTGAAAACCTAGAGCACAAAAATGTACCAATTTGCAAAAGAGCACTCAATGCTTTTTCTTCTTTGTATTAGTCCTAGTAGAGTTTTAAATTGGTGTGAGAGATTCTTAATCTGCAGTTGTTTAAAACAGCTATATTTTAAGCAATCTAGAGTAAATAAGAAAACACTAGAAAGCACAATATAACAATATATTTTTTAAACAGTTGCAAATTATTTCTCTAACATGATTTTTCATGACTACCAGAAAGTCAGTAAAAGTATCTTTGATTCATGTCATTTCCTCTTGAATACATTTCAAATACAAGTTAACAAAATTTGTCACTCACTAAGTCCACTTTTCCTTATTCACTACAATGGTGTTATCTTGTTGTCCTGGTTTTAGTGAATTACTTATAAATTAATTACCGAAAAATAAGAAGTACGCATTTTGTACAATGCTTTTGACCTGAAGAAGTTTTTAAACTTTACCTTAATTTTAAAACCATACCTGAGAAGATAGCAAGTGTTAGTTCAGGGTAAGTCCTTGCTAATTCTTCTGACAGTTGATAATAGGACATGGAATACAGATGTGGTAAAGAAGAAGGCTGACCCAAAACCCCATCCGTCCGCTGAACTTCCAGTTTGTGAGCATAACGGAACATCTTTGGTTCCAAGATCTACAACAGTAATGTTCAGAATTTGAAGCTAAGTATAGAGCTGCAATGGAAATCTTTATATAAAACAACCTCTTAAATTCATGTATCTTCTCTCATTTAATGTTTCCTATCTAGGCATATTTCCATACATCTACAATATTCACCAACGTTGTGGTAATTTCCTAGAAGACTGGCTACGACTCACTGCACTTGATGAGCTTCCAGCAACAAATTTTGGAAATCTGCTTTCACAAAACACCATAATAAAAATACATTTTTCCACAACAAAATGTAAAATACTATTGAACGCTTGTTCAATACGAATAATAATATGAATTTCTGCTCATCTATGAGACACTGATAGGAACAACGTAATATTTGATGTGGCAGAAAAGCATTAAGAGGCTAAAGCAGTTTGACACTTTAAAAGTCAGCTTTGGCTGATCTTAAGCAGTGGTGTTCACCTGAGAAAACAGGGATGAAAGGGAGGGTGGCTTGAGTGCTAACATATCAACAGGAGTGTAACTTCAGTGGGGACCTTACTGTTAAATTTAGCCAACACCAAAAACCTTTGAAAAAAACTCCAAGACCTGTGGCCTGAGACACACAGGATTATTTATTTTAAAATACTAATGCTCTCTGTAAGATTAAGCTTACTCCCAAATGATCTTGGAAAGGAATATACAAAAGTAAATTAAATGGCTAACAAGATTTTCCCTATCATCTTTCCACAAAGATAGATGAAAAAATGTTTGGTATTAATGCAAAAACCAGAAAACTGACTGCTACCCCAGCAGACAGAGTAAAGGGACAGGAAGCAATATGCTTCTCTGTGAGGTGCTTTTGGACAAATGGAGCTAGATACCATTCACCAAAAGAATCCTTGAAAAAGAAGGTATTATGAAAATAAAAGCCTTGAATGCTTAGTTCATGAAAACAGATAAACTTCCACATACACATAAAAGAAATTTAATAAAAATTAGCTTACAAACCTGTAATAGTTGCATAGCAACTTCATAGATAGCCCTAGTAGAATCAGCTGCTTTAAATAGTATCAGATTCAGGAGGGTCACTGTATCACACTGGTAATCCCTAAGGAAGAAATGCAAGTGTGAAATATGTAAAATTACATTTGGCTTTTTAAAATTTGAACTTAATGAAGTTTAATTTACAGGGATATGGTATGAGACAACACTACATTTTGAAAAGTTTCTGTAGTAACACACGCACACAAACAAGGGTGATATTTTCTCTTTTGGGGAAGAAAAAAAAACAAGTTTACATGAAAACCCACTTTGAAAATGGAAGTTTAAAGTTTAGAAAAATGCTGTAGTACCTGTTTTGGAACACGTTGGCTATGGCTTTAAAACAGCCAGCTGCTACCCGCTTGGAACCTGTGTAACACCGGTCTACGGCCCAGTACATGAGGTTACTCTGGTCAGGGTTGAGTTCCAAGAGCAGCATGACTGCTTCACAGCCCAGCTGGTGAACCTGTATTCCAGAAAAGAATGAATATATATTGATAGATATAGAAAAAAGACTGACTTACTGAGATTGCATGAAATAGCGAAATGGATGTTTCATTTTTTTAAAAAAAGCAAAACACCACCACAGAAAACCCCAGCTGAAATACACAAAATTTATTCCATCTAAACCAGCGAGACCATAGCTTAACATAACAACAGGTAATTCTATGCAAATGTTTAATGTTCAACTTGCAAACACAGTCATAAATTATTGAAGCAAATAACTAGATTGCTCTATCAACTTCTTTTTTTCCTTGGTTCCAAGGCAAACTTGAGCTATTTACTATTTTCACTTATGTTACTACAAGCTGAACACTGATCTGAAAGTATCAGATACATAATAGCACTTAAATATGTGCAGGAACTCCAATGGGATACAAGGAACAGATCTATGTGGAGACTTGCACATTCCTCTTGAATCACCGTAGCCCACTGGAGCTCTGTTTTTATGCAGTCATAGTATCAGTGCATTGGAGGCCCTGTCTTTTAAATCTAAAGCTTGCCTTACTGTTTGTATGTAAAACTTGGTTTTCCTAATTCTGCAGGACTCCCATTGGACTCTACAGTCTCACAAGAGTTCATGTTCAAAATCTCACCTCCTTTAAATTTCCAAAAGACTTGCTTAATATTACAGTTAACCTAGCTGTTTAGTTCCTAAGTCCTACACAACGTTTTACTCCTAACCCTTTCCTTTCCCATTCTGCTTTAGCTGTTCTCAGACTGTGATTAGGGACTGCCTTCCTCAACAGGATAAATGCACGTATGAAGGACAGTGCAAAAATATGCACTACTAGAATAGCTTTGAGCTTAAGCCACTCTAAAGCATTTAGGCCAATCTGACTGCAAACTCATTAAAGCGTAGGTTGCTAGTTGCAAACCAATGTTGACATTGCCTGGATTACCTTTTTATCTTGTGAATCCAAAATATTATCCAGCCATTTGTACAAATAGCCATCGGATGAGAGCCCAACGTTATCTGCAACAGGGCCACAACACAGTACAGCAGACATAGCCTTTAGAAAGCAATTGAAAAACACTACATTTTAATAACTCAGATACAGGAAGTGCTTTTATTAAGTCCATCAATATATCATAAAATCAACTTCTATTCAATCAAGTGAGGAAGACCAAAGCTAATAAAAACCTGTTTGACATCTTATTCAAGAAATCACCAAACCATATTTTTCTCAACTGTAAGATTTAATATGTCCATTTTACTGTTAATATACTTTTACATGAAAGTCTTTCTCCTTAGGCAACTGAGGACTAAAGTCACAGGAACTGAACATTCAGTAGTAATTTTAAGAAATTCCTATAGAAAGTGCAAAAGTTAAGAGTATGAAAAAAGCCAAAATGTCATAAATACACATGTAAGCAGAAGAGAAAAAGACCTAAGCAATGAATGATAATAAGAATGTGAAAATCACATCCAAAAAGCCCAGATGTTAAATTTGCACTAGAAAATTCAACGTAATCTATTTCCAAAGTTCAAGAAGTGCTAAAATACCTTTAATGCACAGTATTGGTGTCTGTTTATTCGCATGTTCCTATCACTGTATCTGTCCAGGGGAGTAAACATGATACTAAAAGGACCTGCCCAATGACTGAACAACATAAATAGACTGTGGCGTAGACTCTGCTGTGGAAAGACACTTCTTCTCTGGTGTACTGTAAGAAAAGCACACAGTTAGACATACTCCTCTCATTCTTTAAAGTGAAGTATGATAGACAGAAACATACTCAAACAACTCATATAAAAGGAAAAATCGATGTAAAGACACTTTATTTCAACCTCATAATGGCTGGATGCAAGTTTACTACTGTCCCATTTAATACCACTACTGCACAAGAATAAGCTATTTATTGGTATAGAGAATTTAAATGTACTGCCAACCAACAAGGCTTTTACTAAATAAGAAAATTACTTGTACGCTTCCAGACAGTAACAAAAACCCTTCTGAAAAACTCATGCTGCTAAACTTCCATTCAAAAGTGATGGCATAAATAATTTTTAGTAAAGTACTCAAACTTCAGAGAAAAAGTGGGCATTTTATAGTTTTTGTTTGTTTGGTTTCTCAAATGTTCTGCACATTAAATGCACTTATCAGAAGTTATGAAAGCATTTCTACATACCTGGAACGTTTTGAATTATATTTGCCACTAAGGCACTAAAATGGCATCGGATATCTTTCAATGTATCAGAATCCTTTTCATTTTCTGCTTCTAGGAGTTGTCTTGTTAGATCAACATACTCAAGCAAAGTGTTGTTGAGGGAATGTGTTTCATTATCAAGGCCACCACTTGCACTTAAAATTTAAAAAAAAAATCCAATATTACAACAAATACATACAACGATTTTTGAAAACAATCCTTTATTTCCCTCTTTAAAAAATTTACAACCTCATCACTGCAAATATTTAATTCAAAGTAATTTCTTCACCCAGCTTCTATTTCAGCAATACATAAAAAGCTCCAATGAAAGCAAACTAATCATCAAGCCTCACTGTCATTCATCCTTCCACAGAATTAATTCTCATAATTTTAACATTTGTCCCCAGCAACAATAAACCCCCCCACCCATCCCCTTGCACTCCTCCAACCCACACAATTTGTAAACCAGGAAAAATAATTATTACTTCTTGACTACAGACATCTATATTCCATATAGGTTTCTGGGATGTTTGGTACTTCATGACATAATATTGACTATTAGCAGATGGCAGCAATTTATTAATTTTATATATTCATTTTCTGTGTTCATGGCTTTAGCATCTGGCTAGATGTCTGCACTAAAGTAAATAAGGAGATTAAAAACTGCATGTTATTCAAACCTGCTCTCCTTTGAAAAACAATTATTAGAAGGGCGAATCCTTCTCTCCCAGCTCCCTCCACCATCTTTCCACATTTTACTGAGCACAACTAAAAAACAGACCTTGCACACCAAAGGGACAAGATAAGGTTTATGGTAGCCCTTAACTGCTTGTCAACTTCCACCAGAGTCAGACTGGCCTCAGAGAGAAAAGCTGACAAAGTTCCAGGGTCCATATTGTGATGAGGAGGTATTTTATGTGTGCTCATTAAGTATCAGTGAGTATCTCAACACAGTAGGAAGGGAGAGTATGATTTTAATGTCTACTTTGAAAAATCTGCATGCCAAAAGGAAGTAAGCATTGTAGCAACGCTTCTGAGGCAACGTTTTGAAATATACTGTAGTAGCTTGCTTAAAGATTGAGAATTTCACACTGATTATACTAAGGTTGACAAATAAACGTTTAAGCATCATTGTCTAAGAGAATGGGAGGAACCAACCTAACCATCTCTCAGCCTGCTTGCTCTTACACAATTCCACCTTCATAGAAAAAATATTCTAAGATATTTGTAAAATATATCCCAGAATTTTAAGTTCTCTTTCAAAGTATCCCTACGTAAGTGGGTAAACTACGTAAAAAACAAAAGAAAACAACTCAGTTAAATGTTCTATCTCCCTCAGAAAGAAAAAGGTACAACATTAATGAGCAGCAGCCTTCTCTGCATAGGACATGCTGACTATCATCAGGACTCCAGGTGAGGAAGAATTCCAGACTGATTATAGCATAGTTGTGACTTCTGTTTCCTGATTTGAGTAACTGGTGCAAAGTTTGAGCACACACAAAAAAGAAGGAACATGACATACTGTTCAAACCAATGTCCTGGGGAATACTAACATTTTAAATAAAATACAGATCCCAGTGACAAAGGGCATAGGGGAAGGAGGGATAGTTGTGTTCTAACTCAAACCAGGACATTTCTGTTCAGTGATTTTACTTTTCAGCTAAGTCTCTTCTAGCAAACTGCACTTTCTGAAATTCACAGTGTATTTTTGCAGAGGGTGTCTGCTTCTAGCAGCGATGCACTGGATGTTACTAAAGGACTGGTATGCAGACCAAGGTCACTGCTCAATCTTGTGTCCCACACTGAGGGGTGGTGCAGAAAGTAAGTGGCTGCACTTTGGGGGAGAATCAGAGAGGACAGGCATCCGAGGAAAACTTTGTCCATTCTGCCTTTGATCCCAATCCGTGTGCTCCTGAATCCTGTTCCAGAATCCAGCTCCTGAATCTGGTTCCCATCTGCAGCCGAGTTCAACCTGGGACTGTTCAGTGCCTGCTCCACAGCATCAGTGGTGACAGTGGCATAACTGCCGTCAGGGGTGGTTGTGTCATAATTGGTTTGTATACGTTTGTATATAATCCATTTTGTTATTTTCATTAAAGCTGTTTTAGTTTTCTTTTCCAATCAATAAGTCTCTCTTCCTTGTTCCCTTTCTCTTCCCCTTTGGGAAGGAAGAGAGGTTAACAGAGAATGTCTGTTATAGGTAAGTGGATGGCTCTGACCCTAAACCTTGACAAGGGATTAGAAAGCCAGACAGGTTTTATAAAACCACATCTATTTATCCAGTTGTATACCAAAACTCACTGAAGAATTCTGCATGCTTGTTATACTGGGTGACAAGAACACTAGTGACTTAATTCAGAAGCATAAACAATGTGCCCCTACCTGTGACTAATGACACCAGCATCTGCCAACAGTTCAAATATTCGTACTAGTTGTACTCGTAAAATATCTCGACGCCTGCGCCGCTTCATGTTCTGTTCAACAGAGGAAACAAAAAGAAATGAAGCAAGGGAAGAGCAGCCATGGCATACAAAAGCATTATTGCATCTGTACTACAACTGCCATCAATTACCAGGGGTGACAACCTTTTAAGATGAGTTACTAAAATCGTGAACAATTTTAATAAGCCAGACAATGAAGAAATTTTTTCCCTGGTCCAAGTCCAAGATTAACTAGGTTTGCTACTACCTGTGTTATCAAAGTAATGCTTCTTATCAGTCGCCTTTTGCAAAATGCAACGTATAAAACAATGCAACACAAATGCCAGTTTTTCTGCATATTTTGAGTGAGGTGATTCTGCCTCTCTGCTCGGCCCTAGTGAGACCCCACATGAAATACTGTGTCCAGCTCTGGAGTCCTCAGCACAGGGAAGATGTGGGCCTATTGGAGTGGGTCCAGAGCAGAGCCACAAAGATGATCAGAGAGCTGGACCACCTCTTCTGTGAGGAAAGGCTGAGAGAGTTGGGGTTGCTCAGTCTGAAGAAAAGAAGGCTCCAGGGAGGCATTATTGCAGTCTCGCAGCATTTGAAGGGAGCTTCTAAGAAAGATGGGCACAATCTTATTAGCAGGGCCTGTTGTGACAGGACAAGGGTTGATGTTTTTGAACTAAAAGAGGGTAGATCTAGACTGGATATAAGGAAGAAATTTTTCACAATGAGGGTGGTAAAACACTGGAACATGTTGCCAGAGGGATCGTAGATGCCCCATCTCTGGCAACATTCAAGTTCAGATTGGAAGGGGCTCTGAGCAACCTCATCTACTTGAAGATGTTCCTGCTCACTGCAGGGGGGCTGGACTAGATGACCTTTTAAAGGTCCTTTCCAACCCAAATTATTCTATGATTCTATGATTTGCATGCAAGACTGACAAAACACACTATAGCCTGGTAACATTTTGAAACAGAAGTGATGTTCCTTCTCATCATCAGTATTTAATTACAAATTTATGAACATGACAGTTACCACAAAAAGATCTGAGTAATCATCCCTGAGTTTGTGTTTGCAGAGATTATGATTTCTGTGAATGCCTACAGAGGCTTCTAAACCTTACTGTAAAATATGCTCTCCATCAGAAAATGATTACTCAGAGCAGTCATCAGGTGAACTTAGTCTTTTTTATGAAAAACATACCAAAACAAAACAAGCAAAACTGGAAGGCAGTAGAACTCAATTCTATGTCTTAGGTTCTACAAGAGTACTTAGTAGCACTTAGGTACTACTACCCACTATTATGGGTATGTTACTGATGATACAATGAAGTAACGACTGCATAGAACTGTGGGTAGGTAAAAGGAATTAAAAGAACCAATTTTTCCATCATTTGAAAGAAAACCTTTGATAAAGGAATAATACAGAGTTCAAAACAAACACAAAGCTCTTCTAATGTGAAGACCACACAATCATTTTAAAAAGTAACACCTCACCTTTTTATCTGGTATACTGACAGTTTTCAGGTGCAGAAAGGAAAGAATGTAACTAACATGTCTTTACTACCATTTGTGAGATAACAGTTAAAACTGTGTACTGAATATATTAGAAGATACCAAATTACCTCTGGCCTTCTTTCAAGTGCTTCCTTAATTATAGGATGTAATTCTTCTATTAGTTCCCTGAATTGAGAGAGAAAAAAATCAAAGGGATAGAAACAACCATTACACCAACAACTCAACTGAAAGGTGTTTCACAGCAAGTATTATATTATAAGTAAAGGCACTCTCAGGTTTTCCTTCTTTACCTGTAGCCTTCTGAAACAAATCAGCATTTAAGAGATGTTTCCTAGAAAGATGTTCTCCTAATGTAAAGACAGACTACCACACTGATGTCTCAATTACCACAAATTTTGCATACACCAAGTATTATGGCATCACAGATGGTTTTCATTTATTTTCATGTTCAGGCTTTAAGAAAGCCTTATGATACAAATAGACACTATTAGCAAAGAAAAAAAGATGTTGGGCACTTATCATACAATGCTCTTTCAGTTGTCCTGATGCATTTAGCTGTTAATAAGGATTGTTTCTTTAAGGCAGATAACATTATGCTGACAGAAGTCAGAGTAGTCTCTATGGGAACTGAAAACAGCACGCTTTGGTTACATTCCCTATTTGTTTTGAAGCTCCACAGACTTTATTACTCCTCAGTTCCTTCTGCCAATCTAAGACTCTCTTAACGACTCCAAAAAGAAGGCAAGGAAAGGGGAAGGAGAGCAGTAGTATGGATCTGTGTAGACAAAATACCAAGGTAAAAACATATGGGTTTTACCTTAATATTTGTTAACATAAGTAACTGCCACCTCCACTTCAGGTTTGTTGGTGTGTGACACATTTTTTTCTACTTCCTGAGCTATTGCAATTCAGCCGTGTCAAAAGCATAACCCTCTTCAAGTTTTCATGGTAAATGACTGTCCCCTCTGCTGCATCATTCAGTGGTTCCCCAGAGAATAGGTCCAGGTGATCAGGAAGCTGCAAAAACTTCTGCAGTGCACTGAATTACATGAGCCTTAAGCATGGTAAAGTGCTTAAGAAAAAAACAAAATAACAAATCCACGCAGAGCTACAATAGTGTAGGCTGGGCTACAGCTAGCACCTGCTGTGAGTATGCACACTGGACAGAGAAAAAAAGCTTTACTCCTAGTAGGAGTGTAAAGTCAGATAAGATATAAAATTAGAAGATTATCAAAGGAGCAAAATACAATAGTGTAACTGAGTACTTGGCATTATGGTTTCAAATACAACTTTGGCTCCTCATCTGCCATAATATGGGTCATGAGTGATTGGAGAGAAGCATCTCATTCAAAATCAAGAGTGTTAAGTGGATCCTTGGTTTCTTCTGAAGAAGCCGAGTTGTTTGCTATAGCAGGGCACAACTTCATAACTCTCTATTATAAGAGGCTGACACCTGTCAGAGAACATCTGATGCTGACCACCCTTCACAGGAAGTTTTTTTCCCCTCAGATATTCTCCCTCTCCATCCATCCTCAATCAGGAGAGAGCTGTCAGTTGAAGACAGCAGAGAGACGCACTTGAAATCTCATGGCTTCCTAGCATAGAGCTGGTAAACCTCAGTGGATTTGTAACACACATCAACAGTACAGTACATTAGGATCTGAAGAAAAGTAAATTTCAAGTGCTGGGGTTTAAAGCCCCAGCCCTGAAAGAGGGTGGGGATATGGATGTCCACAACCAGGCAAGAAAGACCCTCCTGACTGGTTTTCACCCAGGGTCTGGCCAGCGGTGGGTGGCAACTGATTAGTAGATCACCACCAGGTGCCCCTGTTTTCCACAGTAACTTGGAGGTGGGGCAAAAAGCCACCTCTATATGAGCTCCGATTGCAGTGGAGTTGGGAGGTTTGCCTACACAGTGCATGAGCTGTGTGAGGGTTCTGGTTGTTGGAAAGGTTCCCTGACTGTACATACTAATTGGAGTTCCCAGGATGGTGGGGAGAAGAATGAGTCTCTATCTGGGAAACTACTGCTTGATTGGACTCATCATCTGGCCAGTTCCATCTCCCATGGCCTGGCTCCTTGGCCAGCTTGCTCCCTTCTTCACGTCCTTCACAGTGAGTGAGTGCATCAACTTGTTCCTCCCTCTGGTTGTGTGGCACTTTGAATCTCTGGTGTGTGATGTGGTAGCAGAGGGAGGAGTCTGGCTGCTGGTCTGCCTGTTATTTCCTAGTCAATTTCTGCAAGCTGTCAGCAGAAGAGGCAGGGATGCCATGATGGCTTGATAGGCCATTCTGAATTCCACATTTATATAAAGACTTGTCACAATAAGGTAATCAAAATTTTTGGATTATGAACTGAATCCAGATATTCTGAACATGATATATGAAATTAAACTGACAGAACAAGTGACTTGACACAGATTTAATTCTGCTACAGTAGATAACAACTACCAGTGCTCAAACTAACCCACAGGGATATTTGTCATCAGTACAATGTGTAAGAAAGGTCTATTAGTTATGAAGTTGCAGGAAGTTTACTCAATGAAAAGAAAAAGGGGGAGGGAAGTGTGACAGAAATTTCAGAGGCTTCAGCACTAGTCAGAAAACAGTTGTAACTGGAAAGTTTTTTCAGCTTGATAAAAAAAAAAAAAAAAATCTCTTCTTAGAATACAATTACAAAAATCTTACACACAAAGAGCTCAGAAACATGTTTGTTGCCAAAACCAATAAGCAGAGTTCAGTAATTTTTGCAAACAAGATTATAATATTTCATATGTTAATAATCCACAGCCTGTTATTTCATATAAGGGCAGCCTTTAGTATCAACAAAAGGCACCTGTTTACTGTTTCAACTACCTTCTTTTTCTTTATGCAGACTTGACCTCTGCATAAAATTATTTCAATCTCTAACAATATTTATCAGCACCACTAAATCCTAGAAAAGACAATGGTAATCAGTTTTCACAGCTGTTAAAATTCTTAATAGAAAAAATAAGCAAATCTCTTTTTCTGAGCTGATTTCCCAGCTTTGTAATCAATTGGCACAAAACCAAATGAAGCAATAGTTACCTAAAAGCTCCTGGGTTGGTCCTGCCAAGTCCCAGCACAAGGGATTCTGTAATTTCCATGCTCTCAGAGCGCATCATTGGAACTATGTGCTTAAACAGGGAGGAAGGGGATGGAATGCCAATGATCTAAGAAGAAAACCAAAGTAAAAGAGAATGAAGAAATTACCAAACAATCAATTGGCGTGACATTAAATCAAATGCTGTAATTTTAGTTTTCATATACTGATCAGTGACTTAAAATTATACAATTTTTTTTTTTTTTTAATTTGTGATGTAGAAAAGACTTTCTGAAATAGTAAAGTAGTATTTACTACTTTTGCTCTAAATGCATGTTTATTGTATCTGCCCTACTTAGAGGAAGCAGATTTCTGGTGTCCAACTCCTTAGACTCTATTGTGGCTCTCAAAGATAAAGCTTTCAAGTCTACAGTTTCTCAGATTTAGGGAAAGGATCTTGGTAGTTAACATGTGGAATAGACTACTTCTGCCAGAAATCTGCTGTATAGCCCATGAGTTATGTTCTCTACTGTACCTTCTACAGGAAGCCAAAAAGGAAAAGGGAGGGTTCTGGGGGAGAGGGGAAGTCTGCAGGTGATATAAACTAAAGCATACAGAAAACTAACTGTGGTTGGGAAAAATAGAACAAGGTACATCATGCCTGAATAGGTCACTGTTTCAGTTACTGAAGTGAGAGGCTATCTGCTCAGAATTGCAGAATTCTACTGACAGCAATCCCCACTCCCATTAACAATTAAGAAAACATTTCCTCATAACCACTAGATAAGACTTTGAGACTGGGTTAATATTTTCATGACATGTTTATATTTTCCCTTAAAAAACACAAGCAGAAAAGCCTCTACAGCACTGAATGGAAGAAGCAAACAGAAGCTTTATCCTAAAAAAAAAAAATGAAACCAATATATACTAAAACATGTTTTCAGAAAAATTGCATCAGTTTCTAAGAATTATTATAGTTATTATAAGCCTCAAGTGTTTCTACTTCCAATAACATCTAGACTTATTCACAGTAAGTATTAGAAAAACCTACTCTTGAATCAATGCTATAACCACTGTCAGGAGTGGACGCCAGCGTCTCAGGAGGGGAACATCTCACAGAACCTGTGGAGGTGGAGGAGTTTGAAGAAGATGCTGCACTGCAGCAAAGAATCAGGTAGTTTCTCCAGAGCCCAATATAGGAGTCACTGCTTGTAGTAGTATTCACTTTTTTTGCATTAATAGGGCTGCTATTGAAAAAAAGAAAAAAAAAAAAGAAAGAAAAAAAAAACAGCTCAGTATAGCAAATCAAGCTTATCAGGTTTCACTTTTTCTACAGAATTTATTTTTCAATTAGGTATATGCCATTGCTTTCAAAATTGTTGAAGTGGTAAACTCAGAAAAAATTGTTCAGTATAGGCCTACGCATCAATAATGTTTGCTTTTATAGTTGAATCTGTTGAACTGAAGGTATGAATTATTGCTGAAGGTATGAATTAATCTTTATAGCACGTAACTTTTTTTTCCAGATACAATAGCTTAAATTTGTTATAGAAAGCTGAATTAAACCCAGAGAAAATATTAACAGTCTGTATATCACCTCACTGAAAATCTTGAAAGAATACCCAATATGAAACGCTGCATTTACTTTAGAAATTAACTTACTTTATATCTACTTGTGGAGACAGCATTTGGAGTCTGGTATAAGCAAACGTCCAAGCATAGCTTACAGCTGTTGGGCAGTGTTTTGGAAGATTTTCCTGTTTCATAAAACTTGAGAGGCTTATAATCCACGGATCTTGGCCTTGAGTTACATGTGCAAATATCCATATATGTGATGGACTGACCACATCAAACTGGTGGCTGATTGGTGAGGAATTCCAGTCAGCCAGAGTCTGTAAATCTATTGAACTGGGACAGTACAGTAAAGTAGTCTGTTTGCATAAAAAAAAAGAGAACAAGGCAATATTTAATACCCACGTATATTGGGCAACAATTTCTTCATTGTTAAATACCTAATAAAGTACTGGTATCAAAACCACATTTGGAATAAATAAAACACATTATTTAATTTTTTTTTTTTTTTTTTAAACAGAAGTTTCTAACATAGACAGTTATATAAACATGCTGGTTTGGAAGGAACTGTAGATCAGAAAATAACAGATTCTAGAGAATACCCTTTTACTCACGATGAATTAATTCTTCCGTAAGATTCGGGACTCTACAAACCTTACTACTGGATTCCAACTTGTTTCTTAAACATAAAATCAGAAAAGTTTTTCTTTGATACTTAATGATAAATACATAAATATGGAGTTCAGTAGTTATTTATTGATAGTTATTATAGCTTTTATCTCAAATAAAGACACATAGGCTGTTAAAAACACTGTATCGCTGCAGAAAAAGCAGTGGTCTTTGCTTCAAAGAAATTGTAATCTATGAGCAAGATGAGAAAAAGTAGATATAGATATTGCTCTCTATGTGTATATAATAGTCATAATGACACACTATTGATCAGAAAGCTTACAGTGGTCATGTCATCCTCACAACATTCCTCAAAGTTTTTTGAGCTTGGGTTTTTTACTGTTTATTTGAGTTTTATTGCTTGATAATTTTTTTTAAGGTGATAAATTGTTGATAAAGTTACCACAAACATAGTGACACAATCATTTTATACAGTTTATGTCGACAGTTTTGCAGGATTACCTCATGTTACATCCAACTTAACATAAAAACTCTCCTACCTGGTCAGCCCCAGTGAGATGTATGAAACTCTCCAGGATAGTAGCACTTAGTCTGTCCATTACATCTATAGCCAACTCGTCATCAGTCTACAAAAGACAAAACAAAGCATAAAAAGCTCAAGGAAAGTCAAGATAAAAGCAATTTCATTACGCAGTCACAAGAATGGGTTATCAACTCTTACCTTAGAAACTTCTAGAAGTGTGAACAAGGCCCTTATTTCTCTGAGAACGCTGACAGCTAACCTCCTAGTGGCAGGCCTTGTGCTGCAAAGGATGACCAAAGCAAAGCCTTCCACTACGTGAAATACACTTGAATAAAGAGTCCTCTCCAGAGGAAGGGTATGGGCAGCCCCATTGGATACCCCACGCTAAGAAAAAGATCACAGAAGTTAAGCAAATTAAGAAAAAAAGTGAAAACAACCAAGCTATAGCTCCATTACTGGCAATGGCAGAATTAATCATAAAGTATTTAGGTCTTGTTTGACTACTGGTCAAATTCTGCATTATGAGAATGACATAGCATCAGCTACTTTTGTTTTTTTTAATTATCTTTCTGAATGCGGTCCACACAAATATCACAATAATCTTTCTCATTTCACTTTCTCATCACGATGCTGCAGTGAAAGTAAAATAATAAATAAATAATATTCTTAAACATAGGACTGTATAAAATTGAATTATCTGAACCCTTTCTGTTTGCTAGTGAAAAATGGTGCTGTTCTACTGTTCAACCACTCCTGCTTAATAGTTCCAGTTACACATGATGGCTTTTGACGTAAGTAAAAATGTGGCCATGAATTAGTGTTTAGGTAATGCTTAATAATATTAAAGTAATTTTTTGGAAAAAAAGCTGATTTAAAATAATAGCCTAAAGATTGTCATGCACTTTAAGAAAGTAAGCTGAGTTGTTACTACTTAACCAATAAAGCTTACTAACAAAATTGCATGTAGATTCAAACCACATTTTAATATCAAAGGACCTTAGTCAGAAATACCTGAGACTCTTGGTTTTTATTGTGCATTTGGGCTGCTTGTTTCCACTGATTTATGAGCTGCACTAGCATTTTTACTGCATTGTCAAGAAGGGTTGGGTGGACATCAGTCACTTCACGCACAATAAAATATACAAATCCTGAAAGTACATCTTCCCGCCAATCTGGAAAATCAAGCATTAATGCTTGGAGAGTATTGAAAGCCAAGGCACGAAGTTCTTCATCCATATGAATTGTCAGCCTGTTTAGAGAAAATACCAGTATCATCACCCTCGATTGGCACACTCTTAACCAGCTTTTATAAAATAAAGTTGGGTGTTAACTCTTCCTTTTTAACTGTACAATAGAGAATATATCCACAGAGATGCATTTCCTGCACTGAATCCATCTGAAAGTGGCTGCTAGTAGAAGGTGATATTACTATAGCAAAAGACTGCAAGATTTCACCAAACTTAATATAAACTAATAATTTTCAAGAGAGATGGTGAAGTCTTTCACATAGACACATCTCTGCATGCATCTGAGTAATCCACTTAAAGCTCAGTAGGCAGGCACCTTGTGATGTATGTATTATTTTCTTCAAACTGAAATTGAAAAGAACATTCTTTTTGCAGGTAAAGCTATTTTACTTTGGATGCAAGA
The DNA here is from genome assembly GCF_000691845.1 of Merops nubicus. NCBI lineage: Eukaryota > Metazoa > Chordata > Aves > Coraciiformes > Meropidae > Merops > Merops nubicus. The sequence continues at coordinate 22,778 of NW_008611413.1, forward strand.
GAAAACTCACCAAAAAAGGCCCTTTGCATATATACTTAAAAACGTCTCAGTCTGCTATGGTAGAAGAAGCTTTTTCAGTATTCTATTATTACTTAATACTGTGAGTCTTTTGTGTGATTTTTGACACTCAAGTGTTAGAAAAATATTATTCGCTCACATTATTACTAATGTTTTAGTATATATAACAACACATTTTATGCAAGTGAATTTATAATTTCAAAGCAAAAAGCTACTGTGTATTCCTGGACCAAGACCATTCTTACATTAAAAATCTTAAAAAGCAGGTGGTTTATCACTCTAGGAATATGTACAGACTGTCTGCATGTACCACAATTACAAATTCTCACTGAATGCTCAGTTCAACCATCTGCAAACATTGGCTGTCCTGTTGTCTCAACAACTTATCAGTATTCATAAGGCACATGCAATTTAAACTGAGATAACAGATGGAAGAATATGGATAGGTTTGGATAAAAAAAGGGGAAAAAGGAAGTAGGATTAGTAGAGAATAAGGAAAAAAAAAAAGTTTCCTGTAAGCACCTGTCTCACATTTTGGTAACGACAAACAAGAATGCCTTTATGACAATTTACAGTACTAGCAATAAGAAGAAAAAATTTTTAAAAAACCCAAACAAAATGGGGTGTGGGGGGAACTATGATAGTAGTAACTAAAAGATAAGACCAGTTCAAAAAACAAAGCAATAGAAATAATTTCTTACTTTCAAAAACTTTTCTCTAAAAATAAATTCAACATCCTCAGGATAAATTTACCTCCTGCTACTCTGGCCACTAACACTTGACCAACTGCAGCACATCAGCAGGGACAGGAAGAATGGATTTTGTATGCAGCGGACTTATATTACATAGTGCACTGACAAAGTCCTACACACACAGCATTTAAAAAGGGACATCCACCAAGAGCATCACTCCATTTCCCTTACCTTGCAAGCAATTCAATGAGGTCAGTCCTGCTCATGCCATCTGGAATCAGTCTTGGGATAGCAGCAATACAAGTTCTGAATAGATCTATCTTAGGTTTTCTTTCACCCCTACAATTTATAACCAACAAAACAAGAGAAAAATCTATTTCAGCACATCACAAGTATTTTCAATTTCATATCAAAAACTAAGGAGGTAACAAAAGTTTTATCATTAATTAATGAAATTAGCATTTATTTAATAGTCAAGTAAAAAGCCAACCACTGTAATGCATTAACGATGTTATCCACAATATTGCAGCATAAAAATAATACAACAAATGTGTGTCAATGAAAATACAGTGAAAATTCAGTACGTACGTAATCATGTCTTCAGGTTCTTTATTGGACATCTGCACACTAGTCATGCACATGGGCCTTCCAACTTCTTTGTCCAAATGCCTAAGAATGCTATCTAGTGCTTTTCTGACTTGAGGGTAGTATATGGACATTCCTGAAAAGCCAAAGAGTTCTGATCACCTCTCTCATTTATTCTAATTTAATTTTCACATTTTTATTAAAAGATTTGCCACTTCTTCAGCTTAGGACAAATTTCTTCTTTGACAAAAGATGACATGAAACGCAGTTTAAATGTCAAAAGAAATGCATGTTAAATGAACAGTAGGAGGTATAATATGAAATTAGAAGTTTCTTTCAGAAAGAACATAAACAACAAAGCAGTCACTAGTTGCTCTTCTGTTTCCCCAATTCTGAGTATTTTAGTTCTAGTTTAAATTTTACACGTTGAAACAGTGCTTTAGAGACAACCACCTCATCCAGAGAAGATGAGTAAAGCACAGGGATCAAAATTGTCTTACTCTACTTCAGCTGTGAGACATTGGGGAGATTTCAGAGTGACATCAAGGGAACAAAACCTGCCATGTTATTTACCACACCAATTGCACTCAGGCTCAGCTTCTTTATGCTAATTCAGCAGCACAAAACACTTTAAAAAAAAAAAGCCATGGATTTGGTCTTGGACAGCAGAAGGTCAATATTGTCTAGCAGAAATCAATTCTGATAAAACAGACCATCATCAGATTCTCAGTAGCAATTAAAATAAATACAGAAATAAAAGTACACAAATGTACTGCTTGAGAATAATAGAGAACATATAAACAGACATACTGGAATGCCAACTTAGAAAAGAATACAAGATACCTATAACTTTTGCTTCCTCATCCGTCAGCGTTTTATTAAGAAAAATTTTCTTCACACGCAGAGTATTTCCTGAGGGAAGGACAACCCCTGTTGTTGGCATTGGTGGTTCACCATCTTTCTGCTGCAAGCTGTCTGCTATAACAAGGAAGACTCTGAGGCCGATATTCATTCTCTTCAATAGCAAAAAAGGAAAGAGAAAACCACAGAAATAATAAAGTAACACAGATGAGGCAAAACATGGATTGCATTTTCCCTCTCTTTAAATAGGCATCAGGATGGTTCCAGTGGGACAGGCACTATTTGTTACATTATTAAGGTAATGAAAGTAGCAAGAATAAAGTTCAAGCCTTCAGTGCCTCCTTGAAACTCTGATTGCAGTTAACTGACCTGGCACAGGCTAATAATGAATATTTTATAGTACAGAGCACTAAAGACTTAAGATGAATCTCAAGAACGACATACTGAAGACAGACACAGCCTAAGTATCTCATCTGTTAGATTTGTCCTTGAACCATAAGAGCTAGGTATGACTTCCCTGAAAAAAGGCCTTACAGTTATACTGTAACAAAAATCCACACACACTTACTGAAATTATTGTGGAAATGAGCTGCTAGCTTACTCACCAGAAATGAAACAGCAATTGTGCCTGACTACAACTACTTTAGTTTTAGCAGACCACTCCTTCAAACATTCATTAATCTGCTTTCATTTTGGCTCCAAAAGAGTTAACCACTTTCCCCTCAAAAATCTCCCAATGGCCTGCTCTTGCTGCATGCAGGTAATGAGCCTTTTTTACCTCTGGATTAATAGTGAAGGTTTTAGGTGATTTTCCAACACTAAGAAGATCAAATATTATTTCTTTCATTGCAAAATCCAAACGTTCCTATAAAGGAAAACAAACAGATATGATAAACTCTTTTCTGTTAATATACATAGTTTAATTTCTTGTCTTTACACAGGTGCTGGGTATTACATCTTAAAAGTTTTTTAAAATAAAGTTTTAAAAATATTCCTTTTTCCTTATGACTTTTTTATGACTTAATGTTCTTTTAAAAATATATTACAATTCAATATAGCTCATCCCCTGGTATGGCTGAACCATTTCTCCTAAAAAAATTCCCACACAATTCTGCTCGGTTCAAACATATTTCTACAAACAAGCTGAACTATTTTAGATAACTAAAAATTAGTAAAAAAAAATAATTACACAAATGTAAATATTAATAATGTTCATACACACCACTTACTGAAGTTCAAGTAAAATAACTTTGTCAATAGTAGAACTGCCACCCTCAACCTGTTGGCCATGCTTCTTTTGATGCAGCCCAGGATACAGCTGGCTTTCCGGGCTGTAATTACACATTGTTGGCTCATCTTGACCTTCTAACCAACCAGCACCCCCAATCTCCTCAGGACTGCTCTCAATCCATACTCTACCCAGCCTGTATTTGTGCTTAGGACTGCCCCAACCCCAGCTGTCGGGCCTTGCACTTGGCCCTTTTGAACTTCAGGAGGCTGGCATGGGCACACCTCTCCAGCCTGTCAAGGTCCCTCTGGATGGCCTCCCTTCCCTTCAGTGTGTCAACTGCACCACACAGCTTGGTGTTGGCTGGAAACTTGCAGAGGGTGCACTCAATGCCACTGTCTATGTTATCAACAAAGATGTTAAGCACCAGTGGTCCCAGTACTGATCCCTGAGGAACACCACTTGCCACTGGTCTCTATTTGGGCACTGAGTGGTTGACAACAACTGTTAAGAGTGTGACCAATCAGCTAATTTCAATGGTCCATCCATCAAATCCATGTCTCTTTGATTTAGAGACCAGGGTGTCGTGCAGAACAGTGTCAAGTTCCTTGCCCAAGTCCAGGCAGATGATGTCAGTTGTTCTTCCCTTATCCATGGATGCTATAACTCCATTGCAAAAGGCTACCATATTTGTCAGGCACAATTTGGTTTTAGTGAAGCCATGTTGGTTGCCAGCAATCACCTCATCTTCCATGTGCCTTAGCAGAGCCTTCAGGAGGACCTGCTCCATGGTCTTGCCAGGCACAAAGGTAGGACTGACTGCCCTGCAGTTGCCTGGATCTTCCTTTCTTCCCTTTTTGAAAATGGGGGTTATGTTTCCCGTTTTCCAGTTATTGGGAACTTCTCCAGACTGCTGTGACTTTTCGAACATGATGGAAAGTGGCTTAGCAACTTTATCCACTGATTCCCTCAAGACCCACAAATTAATCTCATTGGGTCCCACAGACTTGTACACCTTCAGGTCTCAAAACTGATCTTCACTTGTAAGATGGGTAGATCTTCCTTCTCCCATTCCCTGCCTTTGTTTTCTGCAACTTGGGTGGTATGGGTAGAGCCCTTGTCAGTGAAGACTGAGGCAAAGAAACCATTGAGTACCTCAGCCTTCTCCATATCCCTTGTCTCCTGCTTCCTTCTGGAGAGGGCCCACATCTTCCCTAGCCTTCCTTTTATCACTGACATGCCTGTAAAAGTTTCTTGTGACCCCTGATGTCCCCTGAATCAATTACTTCATTCGTTATACATATTCAGGGAAATTCTACTCAATATGTAAGACCATTAATTCAGTGCAACAATTTCATAAACTAACCTTAAATTTAAATTTATTCAAAATAACATTCATCCTATTCTTATAGCTCTACCTAGACGTATTCTTACCTGAGCAATGAACTGAATAATCTTCACAAATATATTCAGAGGTGTGTCTCGTGGGACCACACTACGTGATCCTTTTGGAAAAAGTGCTGATACAATGCTCATGAGACGGCTACAAGAATTTAAAAAATAAAAACAAATGAAAATAAAAAAACTTTTAAGAAGAATGTTTTGTAATAGCATAGATGTTTCAGTTCAAATCTGGAAGAGTGTAGGAGGGTTACTACTAAATACAGAAACATATGAAAGGTAGAATAACCTACAGAAAGTACAGGCCTCTGTCACAGCTAACAGTAACTTGGGTTCCATTTATAACATGCCCAAAACCCTGTTTTGAAGTAGTTAGCAATAGTCAGGAAGAGGGGCAAAATCTGAATTGCTATTCCAAATTCTCATGATGCTAATTTATAAAGAAAACCCATTTACTTCCAGCCCATATTTGGTGATGGCCACTTGATACTCTGTATGTTCTGGTATCGTGAGTGCCTTTTAACTTTAATAAATTTCCTGCTTCTTACCCCTCCACTCTCTTCCATCCCTGCAAAAACAAATGTAGGTTCTATTCTTTCTCCTCAAATTAATTAAGTTCTTTTTCTCTATTTTGTCCATTAAGATGAAGTCTCTGTTCCTCTTTTTACCTGACTAGACCATCCCTGAGCTGGCTTCAAGATCTCTTCTGATATAACTAGGTAGGGGAAAAAAACCACCAATCAATAGTTTCAAATCCTTTGCATAATGAACTTACCTTTGAGTTACAGTGTTGCTTTCACATTTTATTCTAATAACATAAACCCACAATAACCTATACAAAGATTCCAGTGCAACTCGAGACATTTTGGGATCTTTATTCTGTAAAATAAATGAAAAATACAGTTACTGTTGCCTTAGAGACTCTCAGAAGATTCTATTGTTACTCTTTTGATTTCTGAGAACATTTTCAAATGTTTTTAACAATGAAAACTGATGTCTTTAATATTGGCTGCAAGTTTTAACACATTTCCATGAAGACAATCCTATGTTGTACATTTCCGATACTACCTGAATATTTAACTAGTAATTCCAGATTATTTCACACGTCTGTCACTCTGAGACCAGAGGAGTAACTAAAAAGCAGATATTCTTCTTGAGATGAACACCAAGAGTACATTACTTCTAAGAACTTTTCTCAGGAAGCCACTAGTTACAAATACCTACTTTATAGCAAACTAATATAGTTTGTCTAAAACACTGGAGTAGCTGCTTTGGATCAGGCACAAAGTCTAAGTTGACCATTCAGTTTATGACAGCAGAAAGCAGCAGAAGAAGAAAAGAATGCAAAACAGGCCAGGCACAGAAGGATGCTTCCCAGGTGTGCACTCCAGGCTTCACCCAGCTTAGCCGTTTCCTGTAGGCTGTGTTAGTGTTGACTCACTTACAATGGACTTGTATCCATTAAGATAGATTTTTCCTGAATTAATATAAAATCTTGTGGCATAATTCAGTTTAAATTAAGCATTGTATAAAACCCAGATTTTTTTTATCTTAAAGCTGCTACTGGGAGTTTAGCTTTGCTCCTCCTAACTCTTAAACTGTGTAAAACAGTAACTAACTAACATTCTTCGTACCAACTCCAGCAATCCCTTTTCCAACTAGGGATTCTGGCTGCACTCATAATCTTAAAATGTCCAGTGAGATTCTTTGAATTGGCCATAAGTACAAGCTTATGAACAGAATAAATAATTCCCAGAAGTCATGTTTTTAGGCATTCATTCAGTTAAACACAAAAAAAAATCAGACAAAAACAACAACTGAAAAGAAACAGCAGAAGAACCCCAAAGAACATCTTCCTCATCTCCAGGGAAGTCCTTCAGTTTCGAGGGATATCAATATGATGGCTTGAATCTAACCAATTTCACATTTTGTGGCCTCTACCACAAGCCAGCAAGTCAGAAGAGCAGACTATTTTGTCTTCCCAGAACAAGTGGTGAGCAATTTTGCAAAGGGTGTAAGTCAATCTAAGACCACACTGTTCCAAAAAAGATGGTCTCAACCTTGGTTCCCTCCTCCACAATCTCCCTGTTCCCTTTGCATTGTCCAACTTACACCAGTAAGTTGATCTAAACTATACAATGGAAAGTAATTTGGATGGCTTTAACATGAGTGGGTTGGGACTATTGGTTTTTGGCAGCAGCTTACTTTATGAAAGGCTAAAACTTTGTCACAAAATCACAGAGGTGCAAGTGGTTCTTCACAGACAAATAACATACATGACTGTTTATCAGAATATTTGAGGTAATAACTTAAATCAGTCTACATGAGAGATGGTGCTGCTCTATCCTCCCTTCACACTCAGCAATGAGTTCCTGCCATCACCTCTGAATTAGCAAACCTGCAACTAGGCAGTGGGTAAATTTAGGAGGCTGATCTAGACAAAATCTAACCAGTAAAAAGTTACACCTGCCCCTGGTTAGCATTCAGACAGATAACTGTCCCACTGTCCAGCTAATTCACCAGCAGTGCTACTGTGAGGGAGAGGCAAATGCTTAAAATTGTACAAAAGGGTGAAACTGTGATAGCTTTGATTTTAATCAACTTAAACAGCAAAAAGCCATGATGTTACTACTCATCATATTTAAACTACAGGCCAACAGTTCTTGATGTTCAAGGTAGGCTGGAGAAGTCAGTCCAGAACGGAGTAATGCTTTAATTTTCTTATTTCTGATATTTGGAGCTTAATTTATAGGTCCAGAAAAAAACCCAAAAATTTATTATTGGCTTTCAATCATATAACGAAAAAACTGGTATAGGTAGCAGATACTTTACAATGTATTAACAACATTCCATCTTTTAGGAGATTTAACATCCAGCATAGCTACTTCTGATTAGTTATGCCAAAGTTTGCTCCTTTGTTAAAAAAAAAGAACGTATAAAAAGGCATTCATCACTTCAAGAGATACAAAATAAATGTATCTATTATCTCTTCCTATAACTAGAACTAAACAAATGCACTAGAATAAAATGGCTTTTTGAGTCTCATTTATGGCACGGTTCTTGTATACTTGGTGTTAATGCATCAGTACTTCCTTTTTTCTTTGAGATTGCTGCAACTAGAATACAGTATATATGGCTGTATAATTCACCAGTCTGGCTCAATTTCAATCTTTTTAGCTGTTATCTGACTGATTTTAAAGTACTCTACGTGAGTTTTGTTTAAAATCCTACAACTGTTAACGTAATTTGTATTGTCAGACTATGGAATAAGATGTCAAGAACTGCACCTCTGTTACAAGAACAAAAAATTAAGAGCAATTCTACAGTGGTCTTACATGACACATTAAGATGAGTCAATGAAACATATCTTAATGAAGGCAAGAAACAAACGAGCATTTTTTCCATGTTAGTCAAATGTAGTCACTTACTGAAGAAAGTACTTTTTAACACTGATGTTAAACTTTTCTTCTGTTCTGAACTAAAACAATTTCTACTTTTTAAAACCTGCAAAACCAACAGTGTAAAAGTCTTTCAAGTTAGTGCACTGCAAATTGTTACAGTAAATCAGTTTCACATTTTTTACTGTGAAAATCTTTTCAAGTTTGCTTGCATGCAAGACACTTTTTGAAATGAATTAACAGAAAAAAACCATACACCTGAAGAGGTAGTTTACTTTCCAGTGGAAACATGCACTGATATTCAGTGATATTAATACTCAATCTCAGAAAGCCACATTATCACCCAAAAGGAAATACTGATATTACATAGTTTTCTGATCTTTCTCCTTTACTCCCTAGCAAGAAAAAAAGATCTTTGAAACATTAGCTATTCTTAGCCCTCTTGCTTTTTAACAGTACTAACAGGAATTTTACAAAGAAAGGAAAGCACAAAATACAACAATTAACATAAAAAAAACCCAAACCGAAGTATTTACATGAGACAAAGCAACATTTCACTGAGTTACAACAACGTATTAACTCACCTGCAGTGTTTCTATTTGTTTTCTGATACTGTTGTTAGATGGCATCTAAATAAAGCAATGTGAGACAGCAAAACATAACAAACATGAGAATGGAAGGCACATGCATGTTAGGTGAAAAAAAAAAGCACAAAACCAACAGATAGCTGTCTAGTAAGGACTCTATTCAGTAGAAATAAAGGTTTGTCTATAGTGGCAGAAAACATTCTCCCAGTGTTCAACGTTTTGCAGTAACAGACACCATGGTTAAACTGTGCGAAAAAATTATTCTTTTCTACCCAACAGTAGTGCAGAATGATAAGACACTTTTCTCTCCCATTTTAGCAGTGTTCTTAAATGAACCTTCCTCTCCCCAGAAGAGCTGGTAAGGATATCACAACAACTCGTCTTCATTAGAGAATCTTCCAGCTTTCTGACAACCCTACTAGACTTTGTCTAAACACTAGTCAAAAAAGTAAGCAAAATGTTTTACAATACTGACCCAGCGTTATGGTTTGCTAAGCAAGTTCATATTTTGCCTACACTCCAGCATGTAAAGAAATGCTCAGCTGGGCTCATTGCTGAACAACATCCCAACCTCTGTGGGACAAGGCCAGCTATACATACGCTGAGAAACCACCTGTGGTGCACTCCTGGGCTGAACTGACTCTTAAAATTCATCTATCCGACAACTGCATCACCCCAGACCCCTAGGCTTCTTCCTTTCAGCAAGGCTAGGGTATCTTCCCCAAGCAATAAGCCTGTTTTGAGGACAACTAAATGTAGTGTGCACTGAAACTCAGTAGTTCCACCTCAACATGAGGGAGCATTCTTTACTGTAAGGGTTACAGAGCACTGGAACAGGCTCCCCAGGGAGGTTGTGGAGTCTCCTTCCTTGGAGACTTTTAAGACCCGTCTGGGATGTGTTCCTGTGTGACCTGCCCTAGACCTGCTCTGGCAGGGGGGTTGGGCTCGATGGTCTCCAGAGGTCCCTTCCAACCCCTAACATTGTATGATACTATGACAAAAAGTTTACAAATGCAGTAAATACTGCTAGTACTGGACCAGGATTCAGAGTGCTCTCGGGGGAATTAAAAGTCCAGTGTAGCACCGAAATATTGCATGGTAAGGCATGGTATGAATACACTGTGCATCAGGTAGTGTGGAGCAACTGTAAAGTCGTGAGACTTCACACCGTGGCAAATGGGAAGTTGCCTTTTTCTGTCACCAAGCTGTGACCACATGGAGCTCTCTGCTAGGTAAGTTTGCACTGGGCAGTCACCAGGGAATAATGTGAACACCATGAATCTGTGACCCATGTCACCTCTTGGCAACTTGCTACAGGGCCTGTATTCTTCAGATAACATCCCTGTGACAGACTCTAAGTGGTGTTATTTCAATCGTTAATTTGTTAAATTTAACCAATACAGTAGGGGTGGATTAACCTTTTCATCACTCTAAAGTATCTCCCAGTAACTCTCAAAATTACTTTATTTAATAACAAAGACGTTAAGACAAAGGATTTGGAATCCTTATTGTGTATTACATATTTAGGGAACTGTAAGTAACTAGTCATTAGGAAATCAGGAAACAAAATGGGGAAATCTGAAAGACTAAACTGCTGTGAAATTCAGATTTATAAATTAATGAGATTACTTATTACAGAGTGCATGCATTTAATTAGCTTCAGAAACACAAGAACACATTAATTCATAAGACACGTGAGGACAGGGGGTGTGGGAGTGGGGTGTTTTTCAAGATTAAACTCAATGAAGTTTCTGAACAAAGCAGACACCCAAAAAATCAATAGTATTTGGTGGGCCAAAATAAACCTAAACCATAAAAGATAATTAAATAACTAATTGATGGTACAGCATCATAACACTGCAAATTAGAATTGCAGAAATTAATTTGTAGAATTTCTGCTGAATAGAGCCTTACGCTAAATGTGTTAAGCTGTTAGTGGTTAACAAAACTAAGTAAAATATAAAATGCATGCTCAGCAACTACCAGTTAAACTCGCTGGCATTTATAGTTTTAATACATCCATTATCAGCAATGGACAATATGCCAGAAAAACGCAACTCCTAGATTGTACATTTTTTTAAAAAAAAGCTTTAAAAACAAAAGCAGCAGCAGCCTTCACAAGCAAAACAAACAACAAAATAAAAATCAAGGCAAATATTGCAAAAGAACTGCAATGTTAGATGAAAAATATACAAAAACCCAACAAGCAACAGAAAGTATGAAAGATGTCATGAAAACAAAATGACCCTTAAAAAACAATCCAAGCAGCTAAACCTTGTTGGTTTACATATTTTATTAATAAGCTTCAGAACTGTCACTCATACCTAACCAGAATGAATATGGTGAAGGTGGATCAAAGAATTTATTAAAATTATCAAAATCAATACATTAGGCAAAATCATGAACTATGTTAATCAAAATTTAGGAAAGAACAAGTACAACAATCAATGCTATAAGAATGTCACTGAAACAAATCCCTCATTTCTAAGTACATTGATCACTTTAACAATCAACTCGTGTTTATAATGTAATCAAGAGAAGCTATGAGTTAAAGGGACACTGTAATATTTATTTGGAAAATACATATCATGTCCTGTAGATAAGATGTCTTTTCTGGATTCTAACTTCATTTTTTATTCTTTCAATAAATGAATGAAAGAAATTTTGCACTCACTATACATTCTACTCGGAGAAGTAGACAAGCCAATTATTTTCTGCACATAAAAATTACAGTTTGTACTTTCTCTGGCATGAATAGGGTTTATTAGCAAATACCTCTCCTGCAGATTTTACTCAATAAAACTGATAATCCCCAAGGAGGTCACATCTATTTCCAGCATTACACAGTATCACAGAAACTTATTACTAAGTTTAGTACTAATGGTGACTTAAGACATTGAATTTAGGAAAAAAAAAAAAAATAAAAAAAATTCACAGTGTCCTTTTAAACAGCCAACTAATCATTGGTTATTTGGTACAGGAATACTGAGAACATACTGGAATAAATGTTACCGATTTGTTCCTGAACTGAAAAGGATTCTTACCTTTAGATGTGACAAACAGTTCTGCAGGAAAACGTGCCAGTTATTTAAAAAAAACTGTTTCTGACTGACACACAACAGGCAGGTGATCAATGGATACAAAGCCTATGGGTAGGGGGGAAAAAGAATTGATCAAGTTGCTCTTTGCAGACCTCCCTAGTCTTGTACACTGAGAATGAGACACACAGGCAGTTCTTGTCTCTCACTCCCACAGTTTCAGCATTGCACGACAGCCTTTCCCCTGCACCAGGACACAACACACCAGGTATGGTGGTGTCCTGGGTATAACCCATGTGCCCTAAGAGCTCATGGCATCAGACTAGGGCAGTGGGCCATGGTGAAGCTCAGCCCCTAGCAAGGCCTGATCTCAAATAATGACTTAGAGCAGATCTCACCTGCTGTACAATATTCACTCTTTAAAAAAAGATTTAATTAATGAGGTCCTACATGATGGGAGAGGGAACTGCTTCTAAGAAGACTATTCAGGAAAAACTTCATCAGCTCAGTAAAAACCAAGGGAGACTTTAGGTTGTCAGAAATGTTACTTCCACTCAAGGTCTGCTTTTAGTAAGTAACGAAGCACAACTTATTAAAGTCTGAATATGCACACTAGCATGATTTTGCTTTGCCTTAGTAACATAAGATTTGTTTAAACACCACATAATTTAACAGAATGCATAATGGTGATTAACACCAAATCTGACTGCAGATTATCTTGCTATGGAACAAAATGGAAGAATGAGAATGAACAGGTAAAATATAATCTTGATGTAACAACGTTTCTGACTTGATAAATAAAATGACATTGTGAATACTAACACCAACATCGATGTTATTCTTACATAAGGTGTTTAGGCATGTACAATGACATATGCTTTATATGCTCAGAACACAATAAAGTGAACCTTGTCCCTAATATGAAAGAGAGAGTTAATAATTTTAAATTCACTTGCATTTACTGAATATGCCAATTGTGATGCAAAATTTAGCTCTGTATTTCCAGCAAAGTAAAGTTAATCAACTTGAAACATGACTGCCCTGGCCATCAAAATTTACCAAATACTGATTTACTAAGGGATTCAAATCCTTGCTAAGATGCAGTCTTAGGGAAAAAAAAAAAAACCAACAAAACACAAAACTGAAAAAAAAACAACCAAACAACCACAGATATTTATAACTGAAAGACATTAAAAAAATTGGAAAAACAAAGTATATAAGGAGAGAAGAAAACAGAGCAGGGCTACTAAAAGGCTATTTTTCTGGATAAGGCTTGTCTGACACTTCCATCTTTTAATTAAATGTAATTTAAATACACAGATTCCCTGAATGCAAGTTCTTCGTAGAACAGACATTAGGTTAAATAACTCTGTACTCAAACCCATTAAAATAATCAAAACCACAAATCAGATAACAGAGCACGTATCTTGCACAAAGAAACAAATCAAAATTAGAGCAAATGCACATACACAGTGTGAACTGAATTATACTTGAACTGAGGAGTTAAGATTTAAATTAATATAGCTGTGAGCTTTTCCTCATATAATGTACTAGCTTAAAAGTCTAAGATGAGCAAAATGGATAAATTGAAATATTTCTTTAAAATACCAGCGAATGCTTCTTTCTTGAACTCAGTTCAAAGGTAGTCTGATAAAGCATCTCCACAAAATTTTTCAAACATGGCACATTCACTTCATTTTTAACAGCCTATTAAAAAAAATACACACATAAATTGGTTTAAAAGTTTATACAGAAGGCAATTTAAATATACATTAAGATATCTATGAACTTAAGAACATTCAAAAGTTAAATCTCACATTAGGTAAGCATTTAAGTGTATTGATATGGAATATAAACAGACCAGTAAGAAATCATGTCATACACCATAATCATACAGTTAAAAAAACCCAAACAAACCCTCATTAAAAACTCACTACCTTAAGAATGTGTTCTGCATTCCATAAAGTATTTGCCTCCAACTAACAAATAAAAACTACACTGAAAGTCTTCATAACCATAATTTAACATACTCATAAAAAGTAATACCCATAACTTTTTCACTGCTCCCCTCTTCAGTTCTCTGCTTTTCTTTTATGCCCTCCAGTTCCAAAAACTGAAAACTTAGAAAATTATACACAAGATCACCAGCCATTCAACCATGTAAATTGACTTTGTTCAGCTTTCTGAATTAATTAAACAGTTCCATGAAGCCCTACACCTTTTTTACCCACCCTGTCCTTGCATACAGAACAGCCTTCCTTCAAGAAACCAGGCATTTACTTGCCTTAGCAAAACCTCTGCAAGTCTCGTACGCTTCTCTCTTGATACCTGTGATGATCCATTTAAACATTATTCTCAACCTACTGTTTTATACTCCACTTCTGCTTTATTTATCAGATTGGGGGATGGGAATGGGGTGCTGCAGAAGGGATTGACTCTTTTTGAAATAACCCTCTAATTCATAATTTCCCTATCATATAAGGTAATTATCATAGTTTTTAATCCACCTTGCTAAGAACACTTCGAAAACATTCATGATGGAGAATCATGAAAAGTCGTGCATAATATCTCTGTAACATGTACAAATCCAAGAAGAATGAACTGAGAAAGTAGTTACCTTTGGAATCACTTCCTGCCTACCCCAAAATTATTTATCTTTTGCTATTCTTCAGCTATAAATTGATCAGTACCCCACTAACTCCGCATGAGAAATTAGCCAGTTGTTGCCAGCTCTACACTGTTGCTTTGCAATGCAACTGCAGGTAGACCAATCAGCTTTAACTTCCCTGTAAAATATTCTATCATCTGTCTTACCTGTGGGGTCCAAATAAGGTTATATTTTCAAAAATGCCTGAATGACTAAGCAAGAGAATGACAGTAAAGAAGTCACAATGCCAAAACCAAATAGCTTCCTCACTTAAGCAATTTTCTGTATTCAAGATACAGAAAAATCTAGATTCAGTTCCTTCATCTGCTTCAAAAAAGATTCGAACTTGCTTCTCTCATCTTCCAAGCGAATGACTAACTCTCTCAACTGCATCTCACTCTGGGATGGGGCTCTCCGCTGCTATTTAAAAGTTCCATTTGTATGAAATGATTAGAGGCTGGATGAGTCAGAAGAAAGGATCAAGCCTCCCTCACCAAGCGTTTGAAGGGCTGATTCAGGCTGTGCTTGTAGGAAGCAGGCCACAAAACGGCACACGTGCTCAGCACAGCCAGCGTGTGTGCACCTCTGTGGGCACCACACCACAGCCCCAATTCCCAAATGCCGCTTCTGCCTCATTCCTGTACGTGCAGTTTTCACCATATGTAAATTACAATTTTGCAAACATCTGTGTTTACCTAATTGCTAAGTACTTCCACTGTGCACCGCCCACTCCAACTGCCAAGGAACTATGGAGTTCAACATGACAAATGTGTTCAGCCTTTTAACAGGAGAATGAATTCTTCTCCAGAAGAGTGCAAGTATGTCCAGCTGAAATCAAGACTTTAGTCAAGCAACAGCTACCACTGACACCACCTCTTTGTGGGCATTCCTTAACAAGAATGATTGCCTCCTTTCTGAAGTTTTAGTTTAAAAGAAACCAAGATTGAATCCAGTGAAGGACGAGACACACTTCCCCACAACTCAGGGCACGGCAGCTGATTTGAAGGAGGACACAGTTCACAGAGATTTATCTTTCTTTTCCCACAAGCTTGTTTAGACAGGATTCCCCAACCAGTATGCTAATCTTTGTACATCCCACCCTACAAAACATGATCTTCATGTCCCAGTTCTCCATATATACCAGGATATGCCCCTACAATCAGTCATTACCTGGAGCCATTTTTCAGGACAGCGTGCCAAACACATCGGCCTAGCATTTGCTAGTACAACTACAATTTTAGACAAGAATTACAGCAAGCATCAATCTACTACGATGAAACTTTCTGAGTTTATGGTAATTGGTCAACCTGAGATATATCAAACTGCTGGTTGACTTCTTGTTGACCTGTTGACCAAGCTTTACACTACTGAGCGAAGAAGCCTGGAAGGAAAGTGGAGAACCCAGCTACACAAAAAGCATTCTCACAAGCAGCATTACAGACACTGTACATCCAACACTGTGATCATACAGAGGGATTTTTTTCTTGTTCATTGCTGCCAAGTAAGATTTCTGGCTTTAGATTTAAAATACATATGGGAGATAATTGACTGCTCTTCCACTTTAAGGATTACAACTAGTAGACACTCACCTCTGTGAACAAATTTTAATAAATTAGCCAAAACCTACATTCTTCCTTCTTGTATAGGAGTTCACACTCTAAATATTGGACTGTAGAAACATTACATATCTCAGTTTATTCTAGGAAGAACTTCACATGTTTCAGCTAATAAAAATAAATGGGACCCTGGAGTGAACAAATACTAAATCAAGGAAATTCTAAATTTTTAGAACAAGTATAAGACTACACAGTGCCCTAGTGATAAAAGTATCTAGAAAACATACAATTTTAAGAAGTTCTGAAAATAGACTGGAAGCTAGCTAATACACAAAGCACAGTGACAAATTTCCCTTTAAAAGATTATGTAGGTGCTTGTAATATATTGAATAGTCTTTTTGAATCTTATGAGGATTAACGGAAGTAATTTTAGCAATGAGAGCATAATTTAAAGTGAGAGGAATAACAGGGGAAAAAAAAAAAATTAGAAAAAAAAAAAATACTTACAGCAGCCACAGGGATGAGAATTTCCACAAACAAACCAGCAAGTGCATGTTTTATATCTTTATCTTTTACTTCCAGGAAGTATTGAGCACATTCCTTTGTAAGGAAGCATTAGAAAATATTTAGAAAAAGGAAGGCATTAATTGCCAGTTTTAACGTAAAACATACAGTGTGTTTAAGTTAGTCTTATATTTCTCAGCAATACTAACTTTACAAAAACTTAGAAACTTTAAAAATCCATTTCTGTGGCAATTAAAGACAAATTTAAAGGAGAATGTTTGTAATACCAGATAGCGCTTTACTTTCTACTCAGAATTTACAGAGTACACAGAAAATACAAGAATATGCACAATTTTCCTCAGATTGTTCTGAAGTTTAAAAATATAAACACTTATCTCTCTTGAAATTAACAGAAAAGAGTGTTTTTTTAATATAATAATTTTAATTTTCAAGATAACTTTGATGCAAAGAAAATTTTACAGAGAAATAAATAATCTAATCAGGTTTGCACACTCTACTATATCAAACTACCACTCTGGACACAATTTAAAGCACCTATGCTTATGTTAGTTTTTTCAGGACTGAGATCAATGTCAATGGCTGTTAAATATCTCTAATAAAATTTATGACTACGTTGTCATAACATCAGTTACTGTGGAATGGGTGAGTTATTCATTGGGACAACTTTTAATTCACAATCAAGAGAAGCAAAAGAAGAGATTTTAAGTCTTTCTGAAAATTAACTGAAGAGTTTTTTAAATAAAAATGTTTCTTGGCATCTCAGCTGTTAAAAGATATATCAAGTAACATTTTTGTTTAACCCACTGCTTTCATAAAGAAAGAAAATTATTTGATTGCTGCCCATTTTCATTTAGTCTTGAATAAATTTATATATTATGGGTTTGCTACATTACTGAGACAATCGAGGACAGGCTGTCACTATGCTAGGTACTCACAAGCATCAGAGAAATGATTCCTAGCTCTAAGAACTTATGAAATAAACAGAAAAGGATTACAGACAACACACAAGTAGAATGACTGACTGATCACAGCAAGCATCACTGTAGCTTCATGACTTAATCCAAATAATGTTCACTTCAGTTTTCTGTAGTACTCATTTACCTGCATGAACTGAAATGATGCTTCAAAATCCTCCACGGGATACATTTTCACTCGAAAAAACTTCATTCCCATAATCAAACTGATGATACTTTGGACTACGTGAGGACTCTGTTCTTTTTGTCGCAGTTCCTTTAATTCAGTGACAAACTTCTTCCTAACAGCTTGAAATCTGAACAAGGGATACAGATCATAATTATTTGCATTATTAGTTGCTGTTATATGATGTCTATAATTTTTTTCTTTAGTCTGTTAAGGATAACAGCACCTCGGATGAATGAAACACAAGCAAACTGAACCCTGATACTTAAACTCTAAGCATTTAAGAGTGCCTGTGATGATCAGCACATTAGAACATACTTGTTAACCGAACGACAACAACTGACTGATACCAGGCCTCCTTTCCCTGCACCTACAAGTTGACAGCAACGCAATTCAGTGTTGTATTAAAGATTATTTCTTGATTAATTCAAATTTATTGTGCTGGAACATGACAAACATGCCAGAGTACACTGGACTGCACTTGACACTTAATTACTGGGGTCATTGCTAAATGCTGCTCTATTAAATACTTCTTAAGTCTAGAGTCATTTTTCCCCAAATGCAAGAAGTGTCAGAGACTGAACTTACTTTGATTGAGCAAGAACCCCTGTCACTTCTGCATATAAGTCTGCAATAATATGCACATTCCCAGTGTTGGTTCCTGAATACCTAAAGAAAAAAAAAATTGAAAGAAAAAAACAGTGCTGAATACAACTTTTTTCTTCCAAACAACAAGTGTGTTCCCAATTATAAACAAAAATTTGTTCCACAGAAAGGTGGATTATTACCATAAAAACAAAGTAAGTCAAGTATGAAATGTAGGGGTGACATTTAAACTGATGTGATTTCACTGAGCAGACATAAGAGAAGTATTCTGCATAGGAAGTTCACTATAGTTATCCAAATTCATACTTTTCTTATTCTGGCTGGCTACGCAAATCTTTCTGTATATTCTGAGCAAAACAAACAGCATTATACTGAACCCAGCTGTGTTCTTTCAAGACAGGTTTCCAGTTTTAAGATATCAAGCAGTGTTCACTTACCGTATTATCACCAACATGTCACACTTGAGGCAAAGAACAACAATCACAACAATTAAGCACACGCTGGTAATACAAAGTATTTTAAAGCACATAAGTGAAACTTACCCTTCCTTATGTTTAAAGTGCTTAAAAGCCAAGTTTAGAACTTCATGTACTAAAGGATCTGGCACTGGATGAACAGGTATCTGGAATGCAGATATCATTCATATGTATGTAACTATGCATAACACATATGTATATATGAAGTAAATAAACAGTACTGTGAGATGCCCTGTAGAAATGTCACGAGTGTCAAAGGACACATTCTTTGTTGACATATGATATCAAGTTAATTCTGCAATACATGAACATTTACACAATCTGTGTTGACACTTGCTTAAATTATTTTGCATACTGCCTTTTAGGGATTAAACTCAAAATAAACAGCAGTAGTACACTCTGTCATCAAGGTTTATTAGACTAGGTTGACTCCTGTTACATTGTCTACCTTGTGCTACATTTAACCTCAAAAGGCAATTCATCCTGATATAAAGGAAGACAAAACCAAAAAACAAGAATGGAGAAGAGATTATCAATTCTTTTTTCATTTCTGCAGAGGAAAGCAGCCAATACATCCAAAAATCTTCCTAGCAATAATTAACAATTTGGTGGAAACAAACCCCAGCATTGTTCTAGGTATTAAAAGTGGGTGTTAAACTCACTCTTCACAGGTTTAAAAGAAAATGTTTGCTTAAAAATCAAATCTATTGTTTAAAGAAAAGCACTATGTATAATTATGAAGTCATAATATCTTTAAAATTTTAAAGCGAATTAGGTAGGGACTAGGATAATCCTAGTAAACATCATTGCTTAAGAGTGATTAATATCGTCACTAAAATATTACAAGAAAAGATTACTGTCCTCTCTACAGAAAAGAAAGCACTTAAGAGTATTTAATATTATTTCTGCATCAACAAAGCTATTTGTCTAAGAACTTACTGTTACTGGAACCGGCTGTTTACATGCATATTAATCTAATGAGTAGTCATTTAAGCAAAAGACTTTGTTCCTACATAGGTCATGTCTGTCACACTCTCTGGTTGCTCTGTGTGTATTACAGAAAGGGCTGCCTCATACACTTTGCACCCAGTTCTAAGAACTAAACCACGATAGGTCTCCCAAGAAAATGGATGTAATGTGAATGTCAGTATGTTTATTGACAAAATGTCTGGAGAGTTGAGCAAAGAGAAACCTAATTAAATTCAACATGGACAAGCGTAGAGCCCTGCATCTTGGGAGGAATAATCCCATGCACCAGTACAGGTTAGCAGTTGACCTACTGGAAAGCAGCTCAACAGAGAAGGACCTAGGAGTCTTGGTGGACAAGTTCACCATGAGCCAGCAATGTGCTTTTGTAGCCAAGAAGGTCAAGGTTATCCTGGGGTGCACGAAGAAGAGTGTGACCAGAAGTTTGAGGGAGTTCCCTGCCCAGTCTGCCCTGGTGAGGACTCATCTAGAGTACTGTGTCCAGTTCTGGGCTCCTCAGTTCAAAGGAGACAGGGAGCTACTGGAAAGAGTCCAATGGAGGGCTATAGGGACAGTTAAGTGACTGGCACATGTCTCTTACGAGGAAACACTGAGAGACCTGGGACTGTTTAGCCTGGAGAAGAAAAGGCTGAGAGGGGATCTTAACATTTACAAACATCTGACAGGTGACTGGCAGGAGGATAGGGCCAATCTCTTTTCAGTGGTGTCCAACAATGGGATAAGGGGCAACAGGCACAAACTGCAACCAGGAAGTTCCACCTCAACATGAGGAAAAAATTCTTTACTGTGAGGGTGACAAAGCACTGGAACAGGCTGCCCAGAGAGGCTGTGGAGTCTCCTTCTCTGAAGACTTTCAAAACCCACCTGGATGTGCTCCTGTGCAACCTGCTCTAGGTGAACCTACTTTGGCAGAGACGTTGGACTAGATGATCCCCAGAAGTCCCTTCCAATCCCTACCATTCTGTGATTAAGCTATCCTTTCTGCACTAAATGCAGATTCACATTACAGGCAGAACACAGAAACCCTCCTTTAGGTAAACTAAATTGGCTGAAGGATTTCCTGAAGGGGTGTATCTGCGTTTAGTGTCTCCTTGCAAATCTTCAGCAGAGGAAAATATCCTTATCAGAAGGATACCTGTCTTGTCTGAAGTACAAGTGTTAAGAGGCTCACCAAGAATTACAAGTGTCATCATAGACTTTCTTCAAGACCAAAACTTTGGCACCTCTCCTGACATCTGAATCATGTAACATGTACTCAAATAAAAAAACAGTACCAGTTCAAAACACAGGAGCTGCACATACAACCCTGCAATTCTAAACAACCTGTTCCCTTTCCCTTTTTCTTTCATACTGACAGAAATTTAAGGTAGGTAGAAAGCATGAACTACAGATTTTTCTGACGTTCTTATGTGGAGATTAACCCTACCCCGGCTGAACCCAAGACAAATGCTAACACATAAGAGAATTCAATGGTTTTAATACTGTTCTCTCCATCTGTGTGCAGGCAGTACAGGAGTATGACTTTGGATGGTTCACTGGTGTCTCAGAGGAGGACAGGAACCTCTTCTGTTTTACTGTTTTCATTTTTCCCTGTATCACAAACATACCATACACAACCATACAAATATAAATCTCCTGCAAATTATTTGCCAGCTAAACAAGTCCTTGTACAGAAAGCCACATAATTTTCATGTACCTATACATAAAAGAAAAAACTACTTAAGTATTTGAAGCATGAAACTTGCTTGTCTGCTTCATGTTTCAGACTGTTTCTTACAGTAATTTTCTCCTCTCAAAAAATGTGAGAAAAAAAATGCTGTACTTGAAGCCAAACTATCCTCTTGTCTATACAGCAACGCAAATTTTCTATTAACAGAAATTCTGAATGACATCATCTAGGACTCCACTATAACGCAAAGCAAAATACGTAATTTCTGATTTTTTTTTTTTTATAAGTGACATTTTTATCTTGTCATTCAATGATTTTACACTGTATTTCACACACATTTACACAAACACAAGGTAGAGGAGAAATAGAACGTTGTTTTCCATAGTTTTGCTTTTTACAGTACATATGCAGATTTGACTTAGTGAATCCAAGACACAGGAACTGAAATAACACAAGTATGTAAAGACAGAACAGGCCAAGGGCTTTATGTAACTGAGAGTATAATTACAGCCTTGCATAGGCTTATCATTTATATGCTCCAGTTTTTTAATATAAAACTTCAAAAGAGATGATTGAAATTCATATTAAAAACAAAAGATCAAAAGAAGTTTGCACCAAAAGGACTTACCTGTTTAAGAACCTCTATTAAAACTAAACAAAAAATGAAATCTACAGCTAAGTCCCTCCTTTCAAGTAGATAATCTCTTTCACGTTGTTGGTCATCCCTAAAATAAGAAATCAAGAACATTTGTATCATACACAAGACCGAATGCAAATATTGCAGATTAGGGGCATACATGTCTTTCATGCAATCGTCGTTGCACACACATATAAAATGGACAGTTAGAAAGACTCTGGGGTTTGATGCAGCACTGACATCTTGCCCACTCCTGAAAAGATCTGCCAACAACCATTCAAAAAAGTACAAACTGTCTTGGGGAATTATCAGAGTCCAACTCCCTTTTGTTTATCAAGCCTGAAATCATTAAGTCATTTCATACCTATCATCTACCCAAGTTACCTCATTACCTTAAAGAAACCCAACACTCCTTCTACAAGTATCTAAGTAACAACAGATCCAAATACAAAATACTTGTCAAAAAAGTATAAAGCACACTATTTCTTACAAGAAAGCACACAAAACTCAAACAGACTTTTGGGAGACTCTTACCCCTTTGACTTTGTGCTAGAGCGAGGTCTGTATTCGTAAGATTCATCATCTGTTCCATTCTGACGCCTGTACCAGTCAAACAAGGTGCGTAGTAAGGAGGGGAGACAGTGCTCTGCTACTGAGCTCATAGAGCTTATCAACTGAAAAAAAGTAAGAGAAATAGTTTAGCACAATGAAGCAGCTAAACATTCTAGAATTGTTATCATCCTTTCAATTTGTTTTTAATGTTAAAAAACATTATAGAATTTTACAAAGTGGCAACTTCATGTATCATTTTCAGCTAGGAGAATTACTGCAAATACCATAGAATTTTTAAGGTGGAAAAGACCCTTATGATAATTTTTGTATGACACACTAAGTTAATTTTGATAAATTTAAGTAGAATGTTCTGAAGCTCACAGGAAATCACAGAATCCTGAATGTATACAGATAACTGCTGTAGAACCATTGATAAAACAGCAGAGATTGTAAGATGTCCCCAAATGTTCTATATGTATCTCTGAAGTATAAATATTTTTCAATTATATATGAGAGATAAGCGGTAACCCTCCTAAACTGAGCGAGTATATAACCTTCAAAAACATGCTGCTTTGGTTATTATACAAACAAAAATAAGAGCCTTTCAGATACTCTACTTTTAATACATTTGACTAGTCTAGATCTCAAGCTGTTTACTTTCAGCATAACTCCCCTATCTACTGTTTTCTTTCAGAACACCCATGTGAGTTGTGAACAAATCTATGAAACAGTGGCAGTAGAAACCATTATAGAAGGAAGACTTTAACATGGCCTGAAACTCAAATTCTCTAGGCTTCCTTTAACTTAACAGAAGTCATTGGTGCCCAAGCTTGGAGAGAAGAACAACTAGAGAAAGGCAACATAATGCAGCTATAAACTCCCTGCCAGGAGGCAGCAGGGAGCAAGCCCAACCCCAAAACACTGTCTGGAAAAGGAGAGTTACCACACTGCTCACTGACTCCATGTATGAATTACGTCTTGCATCTTTCAAACAAGAGGTTTCAATAGAAGCTATCCTCTTGTTAGACCTTATCTCTTAGTCACTATTCCAGAAAATCAAGATAACATCAATGCAATTATTTCTTTACCCTCATTTGAAGCATTGTGATTTTTCAGGTTTAGGTAAAGGATGGGGGCAGCTTAACCATATGGAAGCCCCAGGGGCACCTCTTTCACCCATCTGAATACTTTATTCAGCTTGTTAACCAGTCAGCTATTCAAGTCACAAGAATTAGGGAGTATTACTGACCCTCTGAAAAAAATCCTTTAGTTATATAAACAAGTGGAAAAACTTCCTCAAAATAAGTAAAGACATATTCTTACTCTGTAACTTCATAAAATTTTAAATCCCAATATACAATACAGTCTACGTATATTCCAAATCTGAACCGGAACTAGGTTTCATTAGGAAATATTTACTAGAATAATGAGATTGCTTTTTCCTTATTATCATCTGCTAACAGGACGCTCACTAAAAAGGGATTAAAGGGAAAGAAATGGCACGTCTGCTACAGGAGGGGCATGCACATTGAGCTAACTGCACAAAGCAACACAAAACCATACAAAACTCTTTTAACACAGAAAAGAAACAGAAGCTGGAAATATTCTGTTGACTTGCTGTAATGCCTTGTATCTCAGAACAAAGGCTACATTTTAATCTTATACTAATATACATTGAAGTCTTCGTGATTTGGTTTGGAAACCAAGCATGTTGCTAGCCTGTTCCTTGTGCACCAATAACTGTAGAAAATAAACTCCCAGTCAACCAACCAACATACATTAAGACTTCTAGAAGTGGACAGTTAAAAAGCAGCCCAATCTTACCACTTTAAAGTTCGACTGTGTTCTGAAATGAAGTAGTGTGTGGTGGAAAAGAACACATACAAATTAAGATGCTGCTCAAAAGAATTTTCTTATGTGGCATAAGTCTGACAAACTTCCTTGGGAAAAAAAAAAAAAAAAAACAATAGAGAAAACTTGTGAGGAGGGAGAGGAGGAAAAAACAACTATGAGCAAATTTGAGACACTTGCGGGTTACTATCAAAACTATTATCCTCCAGTAAGGGGAAGCATCAGAAAGAACTCAAAAGACTCATTTGTGTTGACAGAGCTTTGAAAAATCTTCACCTAGATTTCGTGTGCAAGAAATGCCTGTTGCTTGCATCAGTCTGGGTTACTCAGACACCTCTGTTCACCTCACTTCAGCCATAAGCAGAAATCACAAGTTAAAAACATTAATAAATTTGGGGGGTGGGACTAGGGGGTGGGGAATTCATAAAGCAGAACAAACTCTCCTCATGAGTTACTAAACTGAAGATATTAGACTCAGCATCAAATAATCAATGTAATTGGTAATCCTTCGAATGAAAGCTATAGTGAAACTTGATGAAGAAGGGTTTTATCACCAACCACAGCAATCCAAAACATGTTTTGCCATCAGAATTTATTGTCAATTCCCATGCCCCAAATAACTTAAAACGCTGGGGAAATAGATTAATTTCTCTTTCTCTAAAAATAATTATATATCCAATACACTGCACAGAGTTACGTTCATACTGCAACTACACACACAGCAGGACAGGAACAGAGTCAGCAACATTTAAGTTACCCTGTGTTGTCAATGTAAATGACTCCACAAGGCACTTCTACTCCTCTGCCCTTCTCCTGAACTGATTGGTTTATTAGTAGAAGAAAAATAAAAAAGCTTCATGTAAGCATAACTAAACATTTTCAAATATAACTAAACTTAGGTTTTCCTAGTTTACACAGTATGTTAATACTACTACCACCCATACATATTCCAGCAGTTACACAATTTACTTCATCTTCTACAGAAACAAGCTGTACCATACGCATTAAAAAAGATAGATTGTCATCGGTGAAGTGCTAAATCCAGAAACTACTGGCACTACAAAGCGTATTCCTCTGCAAATGAAATATCAGGTTTACATCATAATTATTCATTTCCTGCCAAGTTTTGCATCCTTATCATTCTAAGGAAAAGGCACTGGAATTACAAGGAAGATTAAATTTTTGCCCATATTACGTAGCTGCTAAGAAGAACGTGAGCTTTATGCTTATTCTTTTTACTTGAAGTATTTACCATTCTGCTTTGATGCTAAATTCAAGATCTTCTTACATAAAAATTATAAGAAACCCCCTTTATTTTAGTACAAAACTATGCCTATGTTGAAATCAAATAATCACAGAATCATGAAGGTTGGAAAAGACCTCTAAGATCATCAAGTCAAGCTGCTAAGAAGAACGTGAGCTTTATGCTTATTCTTTTTACTTGAAGTATTTACCATTCTGCTTTGATGCTAAATTCAAGATCTTCTTACATAAAAATTATAAGAAACCCCCTTTATTTTAGTACAAAACTATGCCTATGTTGAAATCAAATAATCACAGAATCATGAAGGTTGGAAAAGACCTCTAAGATCATCAAGTGATGATCTTAAACCTCTCCTGGTGCAACTTCAGCCCATTTCCTCTCGTCTTACTGCTACTAACCTGGAGGAAGAGACTGACCCCCACCTCATTATAACCTCCTTTCAGGTAGCTGTAAGAGAGCAATAAGATCTCTCCCTCAGTCTCCTCTTCTCCAGGCTAAACAATCCCAGTTCCCTCAGCTGCTCCTTGTAAGACATGTTCCCCCGACCCATTACCAGCTTCACAGCTCTTCTCTGGACTCGCTTCAACATGTCACTGTTCTTCTTAAACTGTGGTACCCAAAACTGAACACAGTACTCAAGCTGTGATCTCAGCACATCAAAAAAGATTGATGAAAGCATCGATCCAAACAAAGAGATCCTACAATACTCAAGAGGACAGGGCTGCACTAGTCATCATCAGGTATGCTTACAGTCCTTGGACTGGAACAGCGAAGTGTGCTCCTGTCTTAAAGGCTAAAACACACTGCCAATAGTTGTGCTTAAAATGGTACACTGAGAGGTATGGAGAGGGACAGGCAAAATTACAGTAAGTTGCTAGAGCCCAAATTCCAGCTACGACCCAAGTCCTGATCCTGAAAACGCTGCTCAAGTTGTGCCTCATCATGAGCAGGCCTGAACAGCAGAGGCACATCTGCCTTCAGTCACCGAGACAGCCGCGATAAGCTTCTGTGCAATCCTAACGTTTTGGTGTCTTAGGACAAGAGTAGGAAATTGCCAAGTATGACTCCTACAACAAACAAAGGAAGAAAACTACAAGCTATTTTGGTGCCAAGCTGTACAAGCAAAAATATTTTAAAAGATGCAATATATGCTCTATAAAAAAAAATTCCTTTCCAGTAGCTTCTTGATGTGCTGGGAATGATAAAGAGAAAGCACTGATAATAAAATACTCAGTTTTTATCAGCGCAGAATTGTATCAACATAAAAATTTCCTTCCTGTTTGCCAAAGTTTCATCTCTTTCAGCTAGATTTACATTTTGGTTCAAATTGAGCCTCAATGACAAGTGAAAGAATTGTACTATCTAAAAATTAAAAACTATTGATTTTGCACACTTGGATCTAAGAGCAACCCTCTTGATCTGGCTACGCTTCCAACAGAAACAGCTTCTAACCCCATTAAACAGCTATTTCACCTTTTTATGATAAGGCCAGGCAACACAACAGGCCACCTTCCTCCACCCCTCTTCTCATCCCTTAGCTGAGAGAATGAGCATTAAGTAGACACCTTCTCACCCCCAGAATCCCTCCCTGTGTTTCAGTCATAATCTTTTTATTCACGAAGTAAAATACTTACTAGCTCAGACACCTTATCAGCAGAGCTAAAGTGACTTTTTAGATCAAAATTCCTAACTCTGTAACCATCTCTGGGTGAACACGGCTGGCCCAGCAACAGCTCTAGCTCCTCTGCTGGATGCTGGGGCTGTACACCCTGGATCCTCCTCTCCCCCACACTTTGCCAATCTCTTTTTACTCTGCCATCTTCTGCACTGCTGGAGGATTGATCTTAATATGGATTACATAACCCAGCAATGAACAGAGAGAAGCGATGCGAAGTACTTTTTGACAATGTTCAGAATTCCCTATCAAAATTCACAATCCCTGTGAATACCCCAGAGCCCTGAGGGAACTGGCTGATGTGGCTGCCAAGCCCACCCCTAAAAAAAAATCAGTCAGGTGAAGTCCCCAGTGACTGGAAAAAGTGAAACACTGCACCCATTTTTAAAAAGGGCAGAAAGGAGGACTCTGGCAACTACCCACATGTCAGCCTCACCTCTGTGCCTAGGAATATCAAGAAACATCATCCTAGAAGCTATGCTAAGGTACATGGAGGACAGCGAGGTGATTTGAGACAGCCAGCATGGCTTCAACAACGGCATGTCCTGTCTGACCAACCTGGTGGCCTTCTGTGGTGGAGTGACTACATCAGGGGACAAGGGAAGAGCTATGGATGTTGTCTATCTGCACTTACATAAGATCTTTGACATAATCCCCCACAACATCCTTCTCTCTAAAGTGGAGAGAGAGGGATTTGATGGTTGGACAGTTCTACGGATAAGGACTTGGTTCAGTTGCATTCAGATCATAGTGGTGAATGGCTTGTTGTCCACATGGAGACTGGTGAAAACTGGTGTCACTCAGGTCCACACTGGGACCAATGCTGTTTAATACCCTCATCAATTACATAGATAACGGGATCAAGCACACCCTCAGCAAGCTTTCAGATAACACCAAACCAAGCAGAGCAGTTCATGTGCCTGAGAGATGGCATGCCATGCAGAGGGACCCAGGCGAGCTTGAAAAGTGGGCCTGTATGAAAATCATGTGGTTCAACAAGGCTAAAATGCAAGGTCCTGCACCTGGGTCAGGGCAGTCCTTGGTATGAATACAGGCTTGGGGATGAAGAGATTGAGAGCAGCCCTGCTGAGATGGACTTGGGGGTACTGGTAGATGAAAAGCTGGATATGAGCAGGAAATGTGTGTTCATAGTCCATAAGGCCAGCTTGGGCTGCATCAAAATAAATGTGTCCCATCAGGTCAAGGCAAGTGATTCTGCCACTCTACTCTGCCCTAGTGAGACCTCACCTGTAGCACTGGTCCAGCTCTGGACCAGCTCTGGAGTCCTCAGCACAGGAAAGACATGAACCTGTTGGGAACGGGTCCAGAGGAGAGCCACAAAAACTATCAGAGGGCTGGAACACCTCTTTTCTGAAAAAAGGCTGAGAATGTTGGGTTGTTCAGCCTGGAGAGAAAAAGCTCCAGGGAGACCTTACTGCAGCCTTTCAGAACTTAAAGGGGGCCTATAAGACAGTGACAATCTTTTTAGCAGGGCCTGTTGCAACAGGACAAGCAGTGACAGTTTTAATCTAAAAGAGGGTTTAAACTAAAAAGATTCAGATTAGATAGAAGGAAGAAATTTTTTTACACTGAGGGTGGCAAAACACTCGCACAGGTTGCCCAGAGAGGTGGTAGAAGCCCCATCCCAGGAAACACTCAGTGTCAGGTTGGACAGGGCTCTGAGCAACCTCATCTAGTTGAAGATGTCCCTGCTCACTGAAAGGGGGTTGGACTAGATGACCTTTAAAGGTCCCCTACAACCCAAACCATTCTATGTTTCTGTAAAACTCAGATTTCGATGAACCCTAAGTAGATTAAAAATAAAAGAACAAACTAAAAACTCAGACGCACACAGACACAATCAAAATGAATTATTTTTCAAGTACTGTATTTTCAGGAAAACTAGTTTGTTTCTGTATTACAAGATTGCAAAAATTATATGCTGTACTACTTTTCTTCCCTCTGTATATTTCTAGAACCTCTATGTAATTTAATATATGACTACTAGTGATTTATAGAAAACATCCTTCACTGAGGAAAAATGTGGTGGTAGGAGGGGGTGGCAGAGTTAGTAAAAAAAAAAAATCAGTAATATTACTGATTTACAGATTTCCTTAGATCTTCCCTATCATGTATATTATTTAGCTTTTGATCACATTCAAAACAAAATACTGCAGCTGCAGAAGAATTTATACCCTATCCCCCTTCATTCTTCCTTGCTTATGAGTAAACTTTCATTTAGGAGATAACTGGCTCACAGCAGGTTAGATTAGAAAACACTAAAAAGTTAAGTGAGGGTTTTGGTGGTGGTTTTGGTTTTCTTGGAAAATTATACATCAAATATTATATGTTGTTGTTTGTTTGTCTTTTGGGAGGAGGGAAAAGAAGTGCAGATATAGCCATTAATGGAAAAGTAGGGGTAGGTCCATAGATGTCACTGCCATGTCCAATAACCCAGACACTGAAGCAGGAAGTGATACAGGCTGAGGTGATAAAAAGCCTGCTAACAGGAATAGAAATAAACTAATTCTTCTTGTCCCCTACCATATTTCAGCATCTCTCCTCCAGCAGCTTTCACTACCACCTTCAAATCATTAATCTGGTCTAGTAGTTTCTTACTGTTATATTCTAAAATGGAAAATAAAGTCTCACTAACTTTCTAGGTCTAAATCTTCTGATGCTGATTCAGGCATCGATATTCCAAGTTATTACAACAGTTGAATGACTATTCTGCACACACAGAGGCCACCTTAATCTAATAAAAACTGCCTTCAATTACATGTCCCCTACCTGATCAAACTGAAGATCTTCACCTCTTTGAAGAGATCTGGACAAGAGCTTTTCCTGTAAAAAAAATAAAAGGAAACATGAATTTCACAATGCAATTGACCATTAGCAAAGATGCCTTTCACAGATAGATTCCTTCTTTCTCAGTTATATTACAGAACAAAGAAATAACCTGAATATGAATATTTGTGTTATTTTTCAGCTAGAACCATTCCTGAAGATGTGAAGTGTACTCACAAAACAGATGAATACATTCAAAACAAACAGAAGCTTGGTAGCTTAATAGTAATAATGTTACAGGACTGACAAACATCTCTCCCAAACAGCAGGGCCTACAGTAGTGTGCTCAACAGAGACAGCTGGTGGTAGATACCAAGTGCAACTCAGAAGGAAAACCATTCCCATTCGAATTAACCATATTCACGTTCACATAAGGCAGTTTTCCTAAACTACAAGAATTAATTTTAAAATGCCTTCACAAAGGCAGAGACAATTGCTTAAGGCATTTCCAATCTGTGCTTTCCCTGAACTGTAATGAAAAATAGCTAGAAAATAGTCCAGGAAAGGGAGAAAGTCAGTAACAAATTGCTTTACATTTCAAGTAACTTTGGAAGGTACATAAAAGATACAATATTGCTATAATTATTACAATATCTCATTGCTACTAGTACTGTAAGACATACTCCTTTGTCAATATCAAAACTAAATTATATTCCTGAAAAAATAATTTAGTGATAATTAAAGCATTAAGAAAACAAAATGTACATGAAATGTAATAGTGATGCAATAGTAACTCTTACTAGTCACTGTGGAGAGTACCAAATTACACAGTTAGAAGGAATACAGCTTTCATAGTCTCTTGCTAGGGTGTCCTGGGGCAGAAAACAGAACCCAAAACCAGAAAGGAAAAGAAACAGACTAATTCCCATTTACTGGCTCTTAGTGGCAATGATTTACTGTAAGCCAAGTGCCACTTGTAAGAGCTTTAAGGGCATACTACAAAGCAGTAAGATATAAAGATACTATGAACATTTCTTGCTACTTAGAGAGATTTTGAACTACTCTGCACTTTCAAATAAATGAATAAAAAACATTACCTTTGTCAAAAGTCAAAGAAAAAGGAAAAAAAGAAAAAGGAAAGTAGAAGAAGTATTCAAGGTAAAGAGTTAATAGCTCACATTAGCTTGGAGCAAGCAAACAAGGAGCTTTCACAGAGCAAATCAAGTAGTAGAGCTGTTAACTTGCCTGATCTGGGATGTAAAAGGAGGTATCAGCAATACTGATAGCCAGTCCTGCTCTCAACAGGTTGTGCCTCAGCTGACACAAAATAATTACTTAGTGGTTTACTAAGAGACAACACCCATTCTGTGAGGAAGTCGACAGAAGTGTCCGGTCAGCACTGCCTGGCATTTATCACTTTCAAGGCTGCAATGGGCAGGCTATGTGTTAAATGCATGCAAATTGGGATTGCATGCACTGAGTGCAAGATTCAAACTAGCAGCTTATTTTCACTTGTCCTATTTGTAATCTTGAAAATACAAGACAATTTCTGTCACTTTCTGCTTTGACTACAGTTGCATTTGGTGTTCAAAAGGACACAATCTCTGGCAACTGCTATAGCCTCTGAAAGCTTGAATTCAACATTGCCCAAGCAAAAAGGATTGACCTGCTCTGAATGTATAACTTGAAATAATACAGGTACCAATTCATAAATCAGACCATTTCCACTTTCCATAATCCAAAGAAACCCACTGAATTACCTAAGAAAACATTGTCATTCACGTACACTTCCAGTATGCCCAAATAAAAAAGATTTTTTAAAAGATGGTGGTTTCAGGAAAATTCATTTAATATTCTGAAATAGTTCTATTTATTCATTATTAGCCAGTGTTCTTCCACTGTATATTCAAAAGCAAAGGAGAACAGGTTTCAGATACTGGCAAATAAACACTTACTTGAATCTTACAAATTCACTTAATTTTACATGTTAACTTTGTTCAAAGTACTGTTATGAAAACTGACATTTTCCAGCAGATACTAAAAGCTCCAGAAAGCAGCTGCAAATCAGAATTCCTTTTTGAATACAATTTCCCCCCCTCACCGTTTTTTTTACAAGAAAAGGTCTGCCATAGGTGAATTCATGTCATATGTACCATGCTTTTAGATAAACTGCACAAATAATTGTAATCTTATCTATAAACAAAAACACGAGAAACGTTCCACCCTATATAAACATCATACATTGCTAAAACTATTTCCCAAGAAGATGGAGAAGTGACTTTCCTGTGAGAAGATTGTAAAAATCAGGTTCCTTAAGTCTCCTCCTGACACAATGCCCCAAAACGCCAGATTTCCACCATGGTACTACAAAACTATTATACAGGTGAACAAACACCGAGTTCATTATACCCATTGCATGTGTCTAAAATAAGAACTAGCTAAAGAAAAGAATGATAACAAATCACAGAGAAGTGAAACAATCTGTAAATCTTTAGACAAAGAAGTTGAAATCCCTGTCAACAGATAGCAAACTATTATTAAGCTAGTTCTGAAAATGTAGTTTTTTACCCCCACATTCTACTGAGACACTTCTGTACCTCAAATGTTCACATGACTTTTAAAATTTTTAGTATCAGAAAGAATGCAAACTTTCTGTTCATAATCCTGTTCTTATGAACACAATTTCATAATCCTATTATTTTTTCCTCAGTATTAAAGATCTTAACTGGTAAAAGGTAAATAACACTGTAGTTAACCTAACACTAACCAAACAAATGTGACATAACCAAATAATACTCTAACCCAGTCACAGGTTTACCAATGCCTTTGAATTATTTGTACGGTTTTAAAATTCATTTTCTTTCAATGTCTTTTTCTAACTCTGCTCTGTCACGGCCCCAGTTGTCTCCCATGACTACCCAACAGCATAAAGGTCTGGAAACTTTCCTTGAATTAATAATTTAAGATTTATTTTCCTGGCTTCCTGAAGTTCATTGAGACACAGAAATAATAGGCTTACATTCATCTTTTAGAAGAGGGGATGGGGGAGAACCAACAAACCCCACTAGTGAATTAACCAAAGAGCAGATTGCATCTATTGTGTAAGGCAGAAATGTCAACACATGGCAGGCAGCAGAGATCAGGATGTAGACAGACGTGTGTGTGCTGTGCAAACAGCTGCACCCATGAAAAAAGGTACCACCTGTTGGCTCCTCTCCAGTATTCACCAGCACCATCCTCTGGTGGCTGGCACACCTCAGCAGGGTGCCTCAGGTGAACCCAGCAAAACAAGTGTACTTGTTTCTGTCCTCCAAGCTGCAGGCAAGAGAGCCAACAAGGGAGGCTGCCTCTCCTGCCGTAGCCCAAGCGCTGGGCAGCGCCCGCACCTGCACCCCGGCAGCACCCGTGCCCCGGCACCCCAGCAGTGTGTGACAAACACTGTCCTGAAGAAATGGGATGTGCTGAATTTTACAGACTTCAGACGTGCTTTTGAAGGCCCCTAGGCAAGACTTGCAAAAGTGTACAGTGCTAGTCTGAGCTACATTTAGTACTTGCATGATGGAGCAAAATTGCTGATGCTGGCAAGGGGCTTAAACGCTCTAACTAGTTTTGACTTAAACATGAGCCTGAACTAGTTTAGTAAAGGCAGCAGCTTACCTGGGCAACAGCTTGGTAACTTGGTGGCACCATGTTAAACACACTGCTTAAATTCTAACTATCTATATCTACATGCAAACTGCACTGAGTTTATTACTAAACTTTTTCCACTGGTATAGTTTCTTTCACATTTGGGGAAGGCTGGCATCATGCCTCACTGTCATTCTTGCTCAGCTGAGGAAGAGTATTTTAAGGTACAGTAAATTGTTTCTGCGCCCTTTTTGCTTTAAAACTATATACTACTACAAAAGATTCAAGAGAATTGATTTTTCTAAGTGGTTTCCTTTCATTTACTAACTGAAAGATTATTTTCCTTCCTGTGGTTACACTTGTTATTTGAATAATTTATTTTAAGCATTTGCTGATATGTTCATTCTGTAACTTCGGAAGCTGTGCAGTATGAAAATTTTGCAAGCAGATAACTTCTAATTAAGATCCCTGAAAGAAAACTAGTTTGCTACTCAATGACCTACTCACTCGTTTACCACAAGTAAACTCAGGGCCAGAGAAATCATTTAGTTACGTTTTTAAAACGCACGTCAGTTACTTGCAAATGAAACAAACACCTAGCCAAAATGGTACCGCTCCCCTACTCCAGGTGCTGTCTTGATCTGAAGTCACTATTTTTAAAAATTATTATTATCTAATTAAGTTTTGCTCCCCTACTGGCATGTTCATCTTCAGGTTTTAAAAAGGGCCTAGCTTCTGACTTTAATTGGTTTGGCTCCAAATTATCTCCAACAGCTTCATCCAACAGCCTAGCTTCATCTAACACATTAAAGATTTATGTAATATTGCATATATTCCCCATGTCATTACTTGTAGCCAAGTCATCCTACAAAATCAAATCACCCTAAAATGATAGAAGGCTTTCCTCTCTTCCATTAAAGAATTTTCTCCCATTTCAGTCAGTGCCTTTCCTGTGCTCTTTCAACCTTTTATCTTTCTGTTTAAATGTCATTCACTAGAACAGAATATTCAGTATTTATATCAAATACCACATACAAAAATAAAACTACTGCAGTACTTCCTTTCATTGAGACACCTACGGATTCCCTCCTTCCTCTTTGTACTACCTCGGCTCAGCCTGTTTCACTTTTCCACAGCTTTTGGCACCTCTCTTAAATTGCTGGTTTTCTATTTAGTCTGTCCTTCCCACCAGTGTAAAATAAGGAATGCTGGCTATACATGTAAATTTACATTGGACTGCATTAAAACACAGGGAGGCACAGCCTGGGATTGTTCTCAGATCATTTATTTAATCTCATCTAGCGACAAATCCTGCAGCACAAGTGAACTCTGGGACTATTATATTTACCTTGCCACCAGCACTCTGGTTACGAGATTTAACCCTGAACTAACAGAGCCTACAGGAGAAGCTCTCTTCGTCTCATACGAATTGCAGCCAGTTTGTTGTTCTGGCCAAGCACCACCCTCCCCGTACATCTAGGAGATGCAGGGTTGAGCAGAAGGGGCCAAGGGAGGGGCACTTGCAGCACCAGGCTTGCAGACCACCCTGAGTGCAGCTATCTGCCTTTCCACCCAACAGCATCAGCACCCCTACAGCTCTCCTCCCATTTCTTAACCATGTACCCTTCACCATTTGTGTGCCTCTTTTCCTACAAATTTTCTGCGCTTTCTTATCAAATAGCTCCCAAATGGCTAACTCTTTTGGATGTCTACAGGAAACAGACACGATAAGTTGTACTCTTTGATGTGCTCATGGTTTTAGTTGAAGATGACTCCATCAGTGACACCACAAAACATGTTTAGCACCACTTTTGTGTTCTGTTGGACCGATTCTTAACATTTTTTCCTAAAGTTCAAAGCTGGAGCTCAAGTGCTCACACGAGCACTTCTGCACGTGAACACTTCTGGAAGCAGCAGTTGCAAACAGAGGCCTTGGGCGAGCTGAGCTGCAGCGTCTCACCTGCTCTGCCAGTTTCAAGGTTGATTCCCCTCCTTTGGAAAACAGAACAAACGCATCTTTTCTTGAAAGAGTACTGTCAAAGTATTATTTCAAAGAAACATCAACAAGAAACACACTTGGCAGTGTAAATGAAGGAACATTTCTTGTTGTGGCTATTTCCTTTTGTAACTTTAGAGAACTCATGAGCACTAAGAGGACTTGTTTCCAGTAACCACGACATAACAGTTTTAACGGAAGTCAATAAAACATAATCCAGGTAGCAACCCTGTTTGCAGACGCCCATTTATTCCTGAGTAAACCCCTTGAAAAGTCAACAATATCCGAGGATGGTTTTTTTTCAGTAACCATACTTACAATAAACCAGCCTATTTTAGAAAAAAAGCAGAACCATTTCAAGTAATACTATGAAGAAAAGGACTCACCAAAGGTTCAGCCATTACAACTTCAATTTTCTTTTCAGCTTGAACAGCAAATTCGGCAAAGAGGCTTTTGATGACATACTCGCCAGGTTTGACATCTGGATCGATAGTAATGTTAGACATGATGATGCCTCTCTTTTCCCAGGTGGAAACAACACTTGGAGAAACTCTGCGTTTATTTACTCTGCTGGGTGGCGTGGAGGCTATGGGGGGGAAAAAAAAGAAAGAAAAAGAAAGAGCTATAAAGCAGAGCTTCTGAACACAGTGCCTGTTACTTCTTTACATTCCTATCCACCACACAGATGTATTCATACAATAAATTAACTAAATCAGAAGGTGTAAATGACTAGCTATAACATCCAGTATGAATTTCTTTTTAACTGGGTGAGAACTTCTACTCTGAGTTGTATAAGGGTTTACAATGTAACTCACTTTTTTTATTGATAAAATGCAAAACTGTCTTTGCTTTGTCAACTGCTCCACTCCGAATACAACTGTGTAATGATTATGATAAAGGTCACAGCCTTTATTATCTTGTAACTTCAGTTCAATTATGACTAAAAATCAAAAGGTTCAATGTAAAGGACCATCTCACTATATTGTGAGAAGGATCCTTTTGCTTCAATTTTTATAAATTGTACATGAAGTTCAAGTTTCTATTTGGTGTCCAAATATCTTCATTAGAAATAATTCCTTGGCCCTTCTTGGCACTTTTTGTCACTAAGCTGATTTTCCCAACCAGAATGCAAACCCTTTCTAGCCAATGCTAACATCTCTAGTTGATCTGGAAGACTTGTTTCTGATAAGAAATATCAATTAGTTGATCAATATAAATTAACACTGGATATATTAGTCTCCCACTCTAAGGATTAATGCTTTCACCTTTTTACTGAAATTATAAGTCAACTTAGTATATGACATTTATCTACGTTTCATTTTATTTCTTTTCCCCAAGCGCGCAAAAACATTTCTTTACTATCACAGCTGCCACCCAACATGAATTGCAGTACCAAAAATCAGGTATCAGAACTTGTTCACGCATGAGTTTAGTACACATGTAATTAAATAATTACAATTCTTGTCTTGCACACTATAAATCAAAACATTTTTAAAACAGTATTAACATCTCTAGTGATGCCCCACATCTATCCAGTTCCATGACTATAGAATTTTTGTTTTTAATTGATACTAGGAATTGATATTAAGAATTCTTACCTATTCATATTAAGATTTTATTTTCCTAAGGTAGTTCTATAGGAAGCCTAGTCTCAGTCTACTTTATTATATTACATATCATAGTTTGTTCAAGTAAGCTTCTGTAATGCTTTTTGCAGTTTAAATGTGAGAAGAATCACTTGGCCAATTTTGATGGATTTGCAAAATTTTTGTGTGCTTACAACTTGTACATGTGCAATTCTAATTAGCTAAATAGTATTCACAACTTTTACTCCATATTTTTTTTTTTTAGTGTTCAACTCATTCATGAAATTACTGGTTGCCATGGAGACCAAAACCTCGGTATGTCTCTTCACACCTTCCCAAGTTTGAGTCGCAGCCATTCACAATTTCTTCTATCAGTTCAGAAAGTTATGTTTTACATAACAGGTTTCCTGAGCTTCCATTGAAAGGAATAATTTATCAAACTCATTAGTGATGTGAGCAATTCAGGAGTGAAAACAGGAAGGTCACAAAACTGCCTTAGCCTCTAACCAAAAGAGCCATGAGGTTGTGAGTACAAAAACCTGTGGTTTTCCACCCCACCTCCCCACTGTCCCCCGGAGCTTTTTTTTGTACAAACATGCTGTTCAGTTGGAGCAATGGGTATCTTTTCCTGTACATAAATTGCAGCATGACATCTTTGAGGCTGGAAGGACTTGCCAAGGTCACAGAGCTGAGTTCCCTGTAACCAGGGGCAATACCAGAACGACATGCACACAGACCGCATGCCACAAACCATTGTTGAACGTCCTCTAACGCTTTGATCTAGCACTTTGATCTCAGTAACACAGGTCCTAAAAAACACAGCACAGTATGTGCCACACAGAGCAGACAACGGGAGATCAAAGACACTGCCATGTTCTAGATCCCTACACTGGAAGTTCACTAGAAGAAAGTATACAAAGGCATTGAGAAGCAGAACAAAGCATGCACTGCAAAGAAAGATGACAACCCAAACCATCTGAATTTAAAAAAAAATGTATTTCTTAACCCATTCTCTGATTATTGGCTTGCCTCTCAGTACAGGAGCATAAACGTGTCAGGGGATTTAAAAATCTTCTAGCTACTTTACAATGTCCACATTCTCTGGCATCTGTGCTCTTGTCACTCTTAAGCCCTGATGTTTCCAAAGCCAGCCCAGAAAATGAGAGAGATGCATTATGTGTCAAGAACAAGATCACAGAGGTTTGATGAGAGAAGGATTGAAAGGAAAGAATATATCCTTCCTAGCCACAGCAGGTAACAGAAACCCCAAGTATGAGACTGACAAAACAAATACTGCAATACACAGTGTGAACAACTCTCCTTTCATCTCCATCTACTGACAAACAAACACAAAAACTATCAAGTACCTAAGGACTCCTAACATACCACAAATTTCTAAGTAAATGCCTGCTTCTATCCTAAACATGAGAGTTTCTAAGAAAGCTAAAGCTTTTTTCTACTCAAGAGCCAAACTGGACTCTTTTATTTTCAATCACATATTGAAGCCAACAGACTGGAAAGAAAGGAGAGAAGTTTAAATCTCCTTTTGAAATTCATTACCTGTGTCTGGTCAGAAGAAATTTAGCAAAGCAGCAGTTTGGATCATTCTAGGCTTAGATACTGTTGTATGCCACAATCCCCACATTATAAGGACTAGGGACTTCAGAGAAGATGCCACATAGCTCTGGTCCAGTCCTCTGAACTATGAAAAGCTGGTATCGAACCAGCTCTTGTCTCTCTCGAGACACCGGGAAGGACTAAAGTGCTCCTTAACCCAGAACTACATCCACATTTGCTCTATGCAGATAGGCCTTTATTAGTGTGTTTACATAACACATTTCTGCCTCTCGTTTTCAGAAGACCACCTTAAAAAGCTCTTGTCATTTAAGAATTGGAAAAACATTGAGAGCTGATCACCTTCAAAGTACTATCTTTACTTGGCTTTAGTACACTAATCCTCAGTAGGAGACCATCTTAACATATTCAATTTCAAAACCACAAAACAGCTTCTCTCAGTAAGGATGAAACCCCAAGGCTGTTCAGCCTGATCGAAACCCAGGCATACCGCAGGAGAAGCCTCCCCCTAGGCTCACGTGACAACATCAGAAATCAACTCAAAACGAGTAAACTAGAGAAAAACTGAACCCTGGCAAGAAAAAAAAAATGTGACTGGACTGCAATCAGCTCCCAGAAGTGTTGCTGAAATTTCAGTGCAAGGCAGAGGGCACAACCATGAAGCCAGAGAAATGTGGTACCAGGTCAGCTTTACATCATCCTGCAATGCCAAGGACCCCACTCCTTGGCTATAGTTTCACATAGGCCCCTTCAGGTGGCATAAGCTGCAGAAGTGTCAAAGGATGCCATCCCTCCAGGCCAGCTATCTCCTTCCCTCTACCAGTCTCCTCCTGTGCAAGCAAACAAGCATGCAGCTGTGTAAGAAACTGAACTGGAAAAGCAACACACCTATTATTTTTTTTCCCCAGGTTAATTCTGACACAATTAGTTGTCCAATTTGGTTGCCACATGACTGCACATGTGCTCACACCAGCACTAAGAGGAGAGTCAATGCAAGGGCAGCATTTGTCTTTTTACTCTTCCAGCAGCAAAGCAGAGTTAAGGCTATCCTACAGTTGTACACGTTACTAATCTCTGTGTCCACGCGTACCAACTCTTCAGCTGGTATTAAATCTCTAAAAAAAAAAAAAAAAACCACAGGAAAAATGTCAAACTGAAGCACTTCTAAACACTGCCATGAGAGGATTACAAGTATCTTACATTTTGCTGAAATGTCAGTGTGTTCAAAAGGCAGAATAAATGACTAGGATTTACTTTCATCTGTGAACTTGCCGAGGACTCTGATTCATGACAGCACTAGAGCTTCAAATGAACAACTCTTGCCTTGCATCTGTTTTGCCAATGACCAGGCCCAACAAAAATGATAGCACCAGCAGGGAGATGAACCAATATGCAGACTGTATTGTAGACAGAAATGTTACCATATGAATGACCGCCGGGGGTACAAACAGGTCAACCAGCTCATACGTGATCGACGCCACCCCCAATGATCCCACAAATGACATGACCCGGCCCACAACAGGTGGTACAAACAGTGACCCGAGGTTGCCCATAGTTGGCATGGGAAACAGCCAGACCAGTAAGTTAAATACATAAGAGAATGGTGCCCACATGGCGACTCTCACCTGATCAGCCCACATTCGCAAAGGCCTAAACAGACCAGGGCCCAGCTCCAGGGAGAGTCAGGAGGTCTTCCCTGAACCAGGAAGCTCTGTGGAGTGCACTCCACAGACGGACACTCCTGAGTCCCTGCAAGTGGTCCCAGCTTTTATCCCCAAGCAGACACCTGACCTTTGTCAACTCAATGCAGGACCCCTGGGGCTCATTTCCCTTATGGCTCTCCCTGCAGGGCTGGCTGCACCCTGGGGGGAAGCTATAAGGCAAACTCACCTCCTCTTTATGAAGGGCTGTGGGAATCACCCATATGTCAGCCTTAATTCGGGGGCTTGGGGTTCAAACCCCAGCATTTCAGCATCTGACAATGTTTATGGTTTTACCTGCTATGTAAGTTAGTTACAAAGACACAGAAAAAGAAATAGGACTGGTAAAAGAGGAAAGAGCTTGACTGTGTTTAATAAGAAGATACACCATAGATCCTTAAGGAAAAACCAAAATCTATTAGCATATTTCTTAACTAGGTCAAACAACATTATTGTCTATTACTAATTATGTTCAGTGGGATTCATTTACTCATGAACTTGCAATCGATAACACTGTAGGAATGGTCTACATGGATTTTAGATAGCACTGATAATGGAAAAAAAAAAAATCTCATTACAGGACAGGAGTAACTAATTCCCTTCTGCTATTCTTTGCCATCAAAGCCTAAAACATTCTCTGCCTTTAGCTGCCATAGAAAATTTAAGTTTCAAATATTGCTTTGAACCTTCAAAACATGGACTACA
This sequence comes from Merops nubicus, assembly GCF_000691845.1. NCBI lineage: Eukaryota > Metazoa > Chordata > Aves > Coraciiformes > Meropidae > Merops > Merops nubicus. The sequence continues at coordinate 64,147 of NW_008611413.1, forward strand.
GTACTTCAGATTAAATCTGGAACCAAAAATCACACCACTCACGACAGTTTAAGAACAAAAAAACTACTTTCATAAATTGATTGAAAACACAATGTTAATTCACTTGAAACAATATCCTGTTTGTTTGCTCTGATGCAAGCTAATGCTACGTGGGAAATCTGGAAGCAAGTGCCATAGGAAATCTCTGTTAACCAATATTGTTTGGTTGCTAGGGACACACCAAATTGTTTGGATAGTTGTAAGGAACAGTAAAACAATACAAAGGATAATTAGACAGACAACATACTCCTGGGTCAAAAGGCAACACACCCTGATGTATGCTGAATGAGAAACAAAGTTGTTTCATATTAAACGCAAGCGTACAGAACAAGGAAAGGTTACTTAACACCCAAGTTGATATTAAAGAATGCTATTTTTATAATCCTGTTTCTGTCTGTATAGCCCAAACACATCAAATATTTGAGGCTATAAATAGTGTCCTATTTACTAACAAGATTATTCAGGATTTGAACATACAAAGCTGGTACCAAAAAGGTAAAAAATGTACCTCAGCCTGTGACAGTCTATGACTGCATTTTACTTCATAGCTAAAATGAAATGATTTTTAGATTTCATACACTTTTTTTATTTTATTCTACTTTACACTTAGGCAAGTGTTGACACTTCACATGTGCTTTAAATAGCACTAAGTTTTCCATGTCTTTAACTGAAATTTGCTTCAAGTAGTTGCTGTTTCTCAGGAAGCTGGAATGACCTGATGAAAGTTTTGCTTCATTCTGACATCTCCCCTCTTTTGAGATACCTGAAAAGAGGTCTAGAATTATTTTACATCTTTTAAATAAGGCATCCAACTGTAAAATAAGGATAAGGTCTCTGTAAAATAAGGATAAGGATTTGCTCAACAAGCAAATAATATTTTTGGTTGTCATTTTTAAGTTCATCGCTAATGTACAGTTAACAGTTACTGATGATGTATTACTGTATGTTACTGAGTCATGTATATTACTCTCAAAAATGTGCTTAGATGGACTAAGATAATGAGTGAGTTTCTACTAGGTGTCATATTTTGAGGCATTCTTAGGACATGTCTAAAAAAACTGTACCTCATAAAAATATTGTTCTTGATACTGGTATGAAAACCTGAAATTGAAAGTAGAGGCACAGCAGACTCCTGACACCATGGTCACTCTTACTTCTCTGCAATGGCAGTATACAGTGAATTATCTTTAGAAAATGTTTAACAAATGTCATGGTTCCACATGTCCAGTTACACTACATGAACAGCAATGAAGAAATATCTCATTTAACAAGCCCTATGGACTAAAAGCCCAGACTACAAATTCTTATTCACCTCTCTTTCACTGATTTGATGTGAATTTGATGAGAGTAATTAAATAACCAGCAGTAGTAGCTGGTACTTCTGTCATGCATTCATGAAATGTCACAAGATGGATGTATTACCCACCTGTGAAGTAGACACAGGCTTAGGACTGGCTTATCTCAGCCGTATGGTCCAGCAGAATGTTTGTAAAGCCAACTCAAACCTTTCAGTGAGAGGAAGTTATATATATATTGATAACTTCCCCTCCATGTCTAAATTGAAACTTACATTTTACTTCTGCAATAGAAACATTTCCCTATTGGTAGCTCAATATAAACATATATGAAGCTCCTTAGGTATATTTTAGCCAAGCTCTGGAACCAAGAAACAAATTAATACTGCATCAATAAAGAAGGCATAAGTTTATTTCAACAAAACAGCTAAAAAGTGAAGAAGGCCCTGGGTGGGAATACAGACAGAAAAGTTTTTTGAGTGTGTTGTGGGAACTGGTACTGTGAGAGCTAAGCTTTCATTTGGACTCAAAAAAAACGCAGAACAAAAACCTCACAGAAATCTTCTGAAGCTTTATCATACATATCATTTTTCTACCCTCAACAAATATGAACAACCTTTCTTTATGAAAAGTTGAGTCAACTAGAAGAGCAGCTGCCAAATTGTCTAGTTACAAGTACTCACATGAAGATTGTTTTCAGCTTCCAAAGCCTCTAAAAACACAGACAAGAAATTTAATCTTAGCTTTCCCCAAACTGCAGACTCCTCTGCTAGTAAACAATAATAGAAACATTACTTCAGGTCAGCAAAGAGACACAGCAGAAACTTTAAGGCATAAAATCTTAATTCAGCAATATCTAGTTTTCTAGGTATCTGGGTCAGATGACAACCCCTTAATGGATACAGCCTTGCTGATAATGATGATCCTGAAATTTGAGGATCTGCCTTACAACTTGGTAGTCTTCTCCTTCCAAATATTCAATAGTCATCTCCCTCACTGCTGTTGATATGTCTGACAATTTCATTCACAACTGTAATTTTTAGGTTTTCAGTTGGCATAATGCTGTCTAGAAATCTAACCTGTCTCCTGCAAGGAAAAAAACAAAAGAGAAATGTCTCATCAATATTGCTTCAAACTTAAAAGTGATGTTTCTCGTTATTAAAAAATAAAAATCTGTTTATGGTTAAAAGAAAATTTCTCCTCTACCTTTTCCCTACCTATGATCATAGTCTGAGATACATGAAGTCAGTCCCCTGCATGTCAAACACAGACAAGTTTCTGAAAGGTCCGTCTCTCCCTTCTAAATCCCCCATCACCAAAACCCTGAGACTTTTTGCTGCATTCTCTGCCACATAGTAGCTTCCCCCTTTTTCATAAAAATATACAGATGCTCCTTGAGGAAGCACTGTGAAGAGAGCAAGAAATTCTTCTTGCCTGGCTGCCTTAATGGCTGAGCAAATTCTAACCAGCATATATATTCCAGGCACTGTACAGGATTTCATATCTTGCAGTGTCTTCCATACTTTATTTTGAGAAATCTCAAAATAAAAACAGGTGCATTATTTATCTCCTGCAACTCTAGAATAGACAGAAAGATAAAACAGATGACAAAGATAAAATCAGGAAAATTATTTTTAAATACTACTTTTCCCTAAATTCAGATACACGAGAAGAAAGAAGCTGGGCTATGGATTTCCCCAATTTAAATGCTGCTGGCTTTACCAATTCTTAAATAAGGAATATGCTAATCATTCCTCTTAGCTTTATATGTAAATGGGAAGTAGCAACCCCCTAAAACCTTCTCTCTAAATCTGTCATCCATAGAAAACAGAACCACTACTGCATTTCAAAATACCAGTTTAAGTGCCCTTGCAAAGCTTTCCTGCAGGTTAAAAAAAGAAATAAAATCACAGAAATCCTTGCAAATCGTTAGCAGAGTAACACATCCTCATCCTGTATATAGAGAACTTGCTCCTCTATAGAATTGTGACTGAACAGGCTGAAAAACAGCCACGTGCATAACAAATGCACCTACATCAGATAGGTGGGTATTTTATATCTACAGAAGGTAGAAAACACAAATACTTTCATTAAGGAATGTAATGGTTGAAAAAGAGGTCAGATCTGACATTCAGGACAGCGTCAAGACACCCAGGGCAGCCAGTCAGAAACAGACCATTAGTTGTTGCTGGACTCAGCTGTGTCCAGTGAGAATGTTGGACTTGACACCAGCAAAAGCTGCTACAAGCTACAGTCTCAAAGGTATTTGCTAAAGCTCACCTCATCTCTCATGCTATGTAACTCTAACTTCATAAAGGATGAGAGGGCAGAATGTCCCATTTATGTTGCAAGTAACTACCTTTGCAAACAAGAAATTTAAAAAGAATAGTTATTTAAAATCACTAACATTTATGTAAGACCAATTTTACATACTTGCATTAAAAAAAAATCCTTAACAAGAACAGCTAGGACATAGTTGGGAAATACTGGCTGAATTGCTAAAAGCATGTGCAAGAAGCACGACTCATTCTGTGAATCACTTTACAGAGCCTTCTATGGCAGACTTTGCATGTAGATTATTATCAGACAGGAAAAAAGGACGAAGAAAATAAAAAATAATTTTGGTAGTGCAATATGCCAAAATACAAAACTGTATGCATTGGAAAACAATGTGATAAAGCACAAAAACTGGAGGGGGAAGAGGAAATCAGTTTGAACTCAATTGTCTCAAGTCCTGTCCAGTCATTCTTGATTATGGAATGCCATCAGGAAATCCTGTCCATTAATGTGTCGGACTATTAAAAATGTAGTTTATGTAATTCCTTTTCTAGAACAACTGCCAGCATAGAAAACCTCTTTAGCTAAACCGTTTTAATTAAAACTCATATTTGGAATTTTATAGAAACCTTCACTTGGACACAGAATTTATATAATAGCATACTTCCAAACTGCTAACATATTTAACATGGGGTTTTTTTTCCCACTGTCAGAAAGCTGTTTTCATGCAAAATTAGCTTAAAAGAATGGAAAGGATAAATCTTTTTCACCTGTCCATAATCTAGGCCACAATCCATCACATATGGAAGCAGAATAATGGCAGGATTTTAAAGGTTCTGGGCTATAAGTTAAACTCCCAATGGTAATTTTCATATCATCCTGAGGTTTTATACACCTGTAACTTTCAATTCCATTCAAAGCTGCACATATAATAAAACAGGTCAGACCTCAAATATGAATTTATGCTTGAAAACAGTTCTGTAAACAAGCTGCAGACTTCTCAGAGGGAAGATATCATCCCAAACTCATAACTGTTTGTCTTTTTTTTTTTCCAGAAGACTTACTGTGAGGACTTCACATGACTCTACCATCAAAATAGTTTGCACAGCACCAGCAAAGTGCTAGCACTGTGTTGTCAAGTAACAGAGGTATGTATCCTGAGATCTGTTTCCTTCAAAACACTGAATAACTGAGCATACAGAACTGCCAAGTTTCACTCAGTCACAAGTTTTGTATTCCCTTAAAAGAGTAACCATGTAAGCTTAAAAACCCCTGCATTTGTTTCTTTACTTCCTATACCTCTAGGCTTCTACAGCATTTTAATGATAATACAGCATTTTATGATACAAACACAGAAACAATTCTATTCCAGTAGGATTAAATGGTGGGGAGGGAGCTTACATTATGAAATTTAAAGAGCAATATCTGATGCTTTTTTTTTTATGTAAAATTATTACTGCAATAGCAGTCAAGATGACAACTTTCTTTCAAATTTGGAGAGCAAAGGCAGAACTGTGTCAGTTGGTTTATTCTGTCAGTTCTTGTGATTCAGTTGCCCTTAGGAAAATGTAAACCAAACCACCACTGATCTCAACTAGCAGTATTCCCTGAGCTTTCCCCGCAAGCTCAGGCTCATCACCAGACCAGTCATGCTTTTGGATAGTACTGTGCACTCACGTAAGAGCTGAGGCCGTAACTTGAGAAAGCACAACACATCTTTCCTTCAGCTCTGACTCCTGGAGTCAGGAGGACAAGTGGAAGGAGCTCAGCTCAGTTGTCTAGTTATTTGGCATTCATTCCAATTATTCATGCCATTTATTCTTCCTCTAAACACTAGCAGTTACAACTTTCTCTGATAATATAAAAGTTAAAAAAGTTGACACAATCCTATGGTTCACTTCTGGAACCTCAGCCTGGCTGCTGCACTGACCCAAATTTCAGCAATCAGGACCCAGAAATAAGGTATCCATTTGAGCCTAGCAAGTACGTATAATCATATCAGCTGTATCGATGTTTCCCACTATTTTGCCATTAGCAGACTTTTTTTTTTTTTTTTTTTAAGATTAAGTTCCAAGGAGGGTGCAGGTTCCTTGTGACCAAATTTAAGCTTGCTAGGGGCAGTTTGGTTTCTCTTCATTCCCCTTCCTAGCCAATGAAAGGTCATTTTAGAGACACAGTACAACAGCCAGCTTCTCAAACGACAAGTAAGTCTGCAGGTGAAGTTGCACACAGACTTTCTCCTCCCTACCCCGTCTGGTTTGTATGGAAGTGTGCCCTGCTCAGCCCATGAGGGTCGGAGAAACAGGGCAGAGAACAGAACATTGACTGCTAACAGCGAACTCCATTTTTTCCTTCCTGGGCTATCAAACTGAAGGCTGCACCATGCTGGAAATACACTGATGCTCTGAATCCTATGTTAAACATGAGCTAACAAAGGCGATAAAACTACATCAATGCTTGGCTAAGTGATGTTAAATTAAAAAGCATAAAAAAGGCATATGTAGCAGTGGGAGGATACAACAGTCAGGCCTGGAGTCTAGAAGAGTAGGAAGAGAAGGGAAGAGAATTATATTTGGTAGTGTTTATCCCAAATTTCCATATACACTGTTGTACAAGTTAAGGAAGCATACATTTCAACAGCAGTGATGACAGTGAACTTACTCTGAACAAAGACTTTGTTTTTATAGCATGCTAAATATGTGAAGAGAAAGAAAAGTATAAACTAAACTCTAAATCTAAAGCTTTAAGAAGTAGTACCAAAAAAAAATAAAACTAAGGCAAGGATATAGCAGTCAAAGAATACAAAGGCACTGATAAATGGACTGCACAAACAATTCTAACACTGGTCATTGCAAACGTATCATCTACGATGACAGTTTGTTTCCTTTCAATACATTAACAGATGCATATAGACCACATAAAAAACACATCAAGTAACAAGGTCAGAGTGATCATAGCCACACCTTTGTTAACCAGCAAACAGAAAAAGAAACTTAAAAACCTTCTCTCATCTTTCCTAGTCTGTATTTATCTGGAAAACCCAAACTCCATATCCTCAGTTTGAAGAATTAAGGATATCAAGAACCCTACTGATGCACTGTACTGAAAGAAAAAACAATGTCAAAATGATCAAGAAATCTATATTTGGTATTATTTCCAAATAGATAGTGTTGGAAGTCAGCAGCTTTTGGAGAGTTCTCTGGCCAAGCACAACACAAGGAAGTTTGTTTAAATGCCCCCCCCCACCCTGACACTGCCTGCTTATTATCTCCTTTTGAGAAGAGGGCAATTCCAGTTCCCAGTAGAAAGAGGAAAAGACTTTTCCTCATTATCCTCATTATGCTCATTATCCTCAATTATCCTCATTAATGTCAAACTGATACCTTTCCTGAGCAAATGCAAAAAGTAATGAAAACTGGCAGCTTTGCTGTAAAAAGCTATTTTGGAAAAGGACTCTGAAGCGTCAGTCACAAAGTAACCAATAACTTCAAATCCTATACCATAAAAAAAAACCCAACCTATTTAAAAAAAAAAAATCTATAAAGAAACTAAACTAATTTCTTTTACTATTCTCCAAATATTTAAGATGAAAAATATTTCTACAATTTAAAGCTCAAAGACATTACTGGGTCCATTCACAGAGCATTTTTACATCTTTTTATGTACCTGCCTAGTGAAGTACTCAGAAATATTATAGTATTTCTGATACTGAAGTATGGTTTGAAAATTAAAATGTTTGATATAGACACAAGGATTAAAAAAGAGAATAAACAAATACATCTGAGCTCTGGAATATGCTAATGCATACTCAAATCAGGGTTAGAATAAGTCTCACATATTAAGTATTGATTTCAGAAAGAACAACTGTTCTGTGCTCTGATTCTGTCAGTTTTGCCTGAAAATCCTCCATATGAACACACCAGCTGAAAAGGGAAATAAACCTCTAACGACTAACTCAATCTGTCACATTTAACACAAGCCAAGGAGGAAAAAAAAAATAAAAATCAACATTTTCAAAGATATATTTGTACAGTAAGTTTGCAGAGGGGTCAAGACAAAAGCCAATTTTTTGCACATCCAGGTAACTACCTTAATTATTTGTCAAAAAAATAAAAAAAATGTATCTGAACATGCTCCCTAAATTAATTTTTTTGCTCTGCATTGAGAGAATCAGCTTTTCTGAAAATTCAACTCTGATGAGTTTCCGTTCCCAGCACAACTAACCAAACAGTTACAACATAGGACAGGTTATTTGTCAACTAGAGTTATCATAAATTTCCTTGTGACAGCATACACATCTTACAACACTGTTGTAAAGTCTCTGATATTAAATTAAGTGTAGTTGTCTGTGTTTTTCTGCTTACCAAATGTACTCTTCTGAGCCAAGCCCTCTCATTCACCAAACTCTACAGAAAAACAGCAATGTCAGCTGCTAAGCTGGTGATGGTCTGGGATGTCTATTTTCAATCTTCCTCGTGAAACCAGTTTGATGAATATGAAAATTTACAAATATCTGCAAGATTCAGGATTGTTCAAAGGCCACTTACCCAAGTTTGTTTTGTTTCTGTTGTTAATGTGGGGCCTGTATTTTGAGCACTTTTTGAAAGGAAACTATTGTTTCCTAATTAACAATTTTATTTTTTTTTTTTAAGTAAGCATGGGACACCTGTATTTCTAGTCAGACCTTCTGAAGAAATGTACCTATGCTAAACAGCAAATACAAGTAAGCTACACTAGCAAGCAATCTGAAGTTGTGTGCTGCTCCTCAAAAATCAGGCAACTGCCTTCAGGGCCTTAAGTCTTCGGAGAAGGCACAAGGGTACAACACAAACCTGGTGAAATATCTCATGTAGCATGCAGACACAGCCAGTGCTCAAACTGGACTTGTATAAGAAGACAATACTAAGTGCCACGCTGTGCTATTTGCTTGTCCATGGAACTCCAAAATACATGACTAAATTGGTAATTTAAAAGGTTTGAGTTGGATGCATTTGAATTCAAAGGAAAAAGAAAACTTTTTTCTGCTACCTTCCTCTAACTTTTTATCTAATTCTGAATTAGAAACTAGTTTGTTTTCTCCACAACAACAGCCTTTATCTGGTTTCAATACATTCTTATAAGTTCTAAAAAACATTGTCGAGAACTGTAATTGAGAGGCTGAGGTTGGTATGAATGGGGAGATCTGGCTGTGGAAGCAGCAGGGGAAGTGGGGCTCCCAGCACGACCCACGTGAATGGCACCCCCGTAAGCAGGTCATGAAGACCCCCCATCTACCTCCAGTTTCACAACACACCCAGATCTAGAGCTGAAGAGCCATGATGACTTGTAAGGACTTGCAGAGGTGAGACAGGGCAGAGACACCAACTGCTGTCAGCTCCAAAAACACACATCCAAAATCTGACTTGGGAACTGAAGAGGAACCCAGGATATGAGGAGAATGTGGCACCTGGCATCCTCACCTCCTATACCATGACCATGGATTCCAGACCTAGCAACATCAAGACACAAGCATCATAGTTCCTTTTTGCTGGACAAGCACACTGAAACCCCTGTCCTGGTGCCCAGCTGCTGGACAGACCTCTTGGATGCGTGCTCGGGGGCTTGAGAGACTGTAAGAGTGAGTGAAACTCCTTTCCCCCCCCTCCCCCTCCCCAGTTCTTATTTTAAATAACTTCTCCTTTCCCTCTTTTAAGGTCTCGGGCTTATGCATGCTACATAATTTATGCAATGTCACAACAGTATTTCCTACACTGTTATCTGATAAAAATTTAATAGTAGGATTCATATTTTTGTAGGAAGACACAAAAAACATCCACAGTCTATCTGCAAAGATAGACTTGCCTACAAAATGAAGTACGGTAAAATCTGTTACAAAGTCTTCCATGCTGATGGGCAGGAAGAAAAACATTTATATATAAAACCATATTTTAAAGTGAGCAGTCTGTAAGAAGTCAGGACAACCAAACGCATCATAGCCACATTCAGAACTGCAATAATTTTAATACTACCAGCTTTTGAGGCTTGAAAATAACTAAACATCTAACTGTATGCACTGACAACAACTATGGCTTGGCCATTAATGGCAGGTGCAGTATTTGGGTGGCATTTAGAAGACTACATAGTTCGCCACAAATATAAAAAACAAGAAAAGAAGAACGATATTAAACTATTAAGATTCTGCTTCAAAAATTCTCCTATGCCCAGCCCTCTTCATGAATGGAGGGTAAAGTTTCCTACTAGAGGCCATCATAAAACAATGGTTGGATAATCCATAACACTCTTTACTACTGAAAAAAAAAAGTCACTTAGGTTACCAACCAGAATGACATCAGATGGCACAGAAAGGTAGTTAATGCTGCCATCTCCCAAGCTGTAATATATAAATATCCTGGTAGTATTATTTTGAAAATGGCAATACTTGCTTCATTCTTGCTCAGGTGTACTTTTACCAAAACTGTTTTGAAGCGTTGCCCTTCTATTCCCGCTCAATCCTGGAAATCTCAGCTTCTCTGGTCAAGGTTTTGGGCCCCAAGCTTCCTCAGTATATCAAAGTTACAAAGGCAAAATCTGTATGTATCCTAGGAAAACATAGCCTCATTAATCACTCTACAGTAATAGAGCACAGATTACATTAACAACTACAGAATTTTTGAGGGGGGCAGAAGCAGGGGGCAGGAAGCAGCCTGTCTGCGGTGGGGCTGTGCAGTGGCTGCGGAGCTCAGGCGGGGGTTAGGGCCCCAGAGCACGGAGCGCCCTGGTCCCCACACCTGGACGGAGACCAACTGCCCACCACAGAAGGATAACGAGCTCTGGCCTCTGCCGAGCTACACTCCCAGCCAGTGACCTAGAAATTTGAGTTTCACATCCAGAGCTCATCTTTTCCCCTGATGATGTGGTATTTAAGTTTGCATGGTCACGTACTATCAGCACCATGAACACTAAGCTGTTCTAATCGCACTGGAAAAGCCCGCTCCTCTTCTGAGTGACCTGTAAGTTTGCTAGACCCACAGAAGAATAAGATTATGTTTTTCTTCCTCTGTAGGTGAACAGGACGCAGTCTGACCAGCAATGCAAGGCTACTCCACAGCCAATGCCACAACTCAAGAGAAGGAGCAGTGGTTAATCTCCAGAAATACGTTACCGATACCCTGCTAAAGCAGCTGTCCTTGACAAGAAGCATAGGACAGGAAAACAGAAAATTCAAGAGAAATCTATCAGATTTTTTCCTAATTGTAGATGCTACTGAAAACTTTTGACTCTTCATGAGGCATATATCATCCAGACTTGATATCATCTTTCTTGGCATCATTAATGTAAATGGTCTTAGCAGAAATAAGGAAGTACAGAAGGGATCTGAGAAAGAACTTGAAAGAAAGCTTGAGAAAGATCTAAAAAAGGCAAAAATATATTTGATAAGTCAGTGTCTAAGCTAAAATTAACTGAGTAATCAGCACTTCCTCACCTCAGGTCTTCAGAATAAGCATACTGGTCTTTTATTTTGAAAACCTGCGTTGCCAGGAAGACACCAGTTTGGCACAAAGGGATTCAATTTTAGTTAGGTTAAACTTCAGCTCAATATGCTTCAAAAGGTTTTCATGCTCAGCAGCAGCACCATTCACACCCTTCACCACAGGGTGAAGATAGGGATAATCCTACAGGCTTGCTTCCAAAAATACAGGAACAATGTCTGCACCCTCCCCAGGGCCCCCCAAGGCCCTGTCCTGTCACCCTCTTCCCTACTTGATTAAACAATTTATGTTCCTGTTTCCTTTGTCCTCTCCAAGTTGAGCACTTGAACTTTCCAGTTACGGTATCTCCTTCAGGGATAATGTGGCCACAAAAGATAGGCACAACCTACAGATTAGAAATAACTAAGTAAAAATTATTAAAGTAATCCTTCGAACAGTACTACAGAGACAGATGCTAGGAAACCTTTTAACAGTGGCTTCAATTTTCCTTTTGGTCACCTTTCACCATATTTGTGAAATCTACTTTTGCTCATATTGTTTTGCTTAACATATTTCTTTCAGAATTTGTGATATGCTTTTGCTTTCTTTCCTATGGAGGATTGATTATCGCTTGAAGTATCCTTTCAGAGTTTTTAAAAATTACTATTTAAGAAAAAAAAAAAAAAAAACACAACAGTAAAAGACTCCAAAATCTTCTCACCCATGTACTTCTGCTAATGAATTTCTAGGTTCTGGATTCCTCCTTCCTCTCTCCCTATCCTGTTAATTTCTAAAGAGGGAAAGGTTCAAAGACAGGAATACTACTACAAGCAGAACAATATACGACTCTACCTTAATAACTCTTCATCAGTGTAGCATGGGTTTCTGGCCACAGTGTCTCAAACAGCTATCAAAAAAACTTTTTTAACTTCTCCTCAGCCAAACCTCAGTACTTCTGTTTTAGCTTCCTTCTTTCTTTGATTTGCTGTCATAAAAGCAAAGTGTCAGTTGTCAGTCTTTCTTTTTTCCAGTACAAGGACTCATTTGTAGCTCAAAGTACAGCAAAAAATCTGGTGATATTTGGCCCAACTGCAATGTCCTGCTGACAGCCAGCACGAACAAGATGTTAGAGAGAAGAAGTAGGCAGGTTTCCACTGAGATGTCAGACAGTCTTCTAAGCATAACATCAGCTGCCTTAAGAGCCAGAGTTGTTACTGACCAGTGACCCTGGCACACTCTCACCCTCACAAACATGAAGATCTTCAGTTCTAGGTGAACAGTGTAAACAAAGGAAGGAAACAGGGATGATGAATAAAAGAAACAAAAAAAAAAAATAAGAATTCCTAAGGCTACTCACACTGCTTTGATAGCATTGTGAATGTAACAACTCTTTCCAGTAACCATTAATTAGTTAGCACTGATTTGCAAGGATTTAAGGGATTCAAACATTGTCCTAGGCCAGCGTTCTGGTCTGTGGCAATTGCCTACAAAGGAAACTTCAAAAAGTAAAATTGAAAATATCCCAAATCCCCTGCCAGCTGTACCCAATGGTCAAAACCAGAGGAGTCACTTATACTTCCCATGCTGTGCTTTCCTAAGATCTCTTTGAGAAATTAATTACTTCTAGAACTTGAACCAATTATAGAGCAATAAAACTATAAATATTAATGTTTAAAATATTTTTTATTATTATTTTAGAAGCTTGAATTTTTATTTTTTTTTTTTTTAAATTCTTAGTGGTCTATTTCTAAGGCTATGCAAATCTGAATAAAAGTACCCTTCCTCCCCTTTGGATTTTCAAATTCTTGATTCTTAAGAGACGAATGAGAAATGGCAAAGTGAGGAAAAAAAAACATATGCCCATGTTTTCTACTACTACTTCGAAAGCATTATATATTCATTAGAAATATTTATTCTGAATTCAGTAAATCTGTCCTACATATATTGCTTTTCTTGTTTGTCCTAACTATACCTACTTAGGGCATCAAGTCTAAAATATGATTAAAATAGAGTCATAAAACATGAAATTCTGTAACTGTATTGAAACACTTTCCATTTCTATCTTTTTGAACAACACTATATTGTAAATATTTCTTGATTTGTCCACAAAAACTCCTGGATTTGTCTAATGAGAGTTATTAATATAAAGTCAATTTATGTCTTAATTTTTCAATAATTATTATTCTGATATTAAGAGAAATTAAGACAAAGCAAATCTATGCCTTAACATATTCTTCTGTTACTGTAGCTTGTCAGCCAATTACACAAATCATATTTCAGTAAGCTCCGCTGAAATTTCTCCCAGAAAGTAGGTTCTACCACCACACTAACAAAAACTTTGCTTGTGACACTCGCAGTAGCATGACCCAGTGTCTTTTAAGTGCCCCTTTTGATTTAGAATGGCCTCCTTCTCTTCAAGTTTAAATTCACCCTTTATTTTTGATTTCTGCCTAACAGAATTTAAAAGCTCCCTTTGACTAGTGTCATTAATATTTGTAGAGGAATAAGGAAGAATAATTCTTTCTATACAGGGGAAAATCTGTAAATACATGCAAACAGGATACAATAGAGTAAATGTTTGCTCCACGTGTTCTGAAGTTGGCAGTCACTTTTCTAAATAAACACTGTTTTGTCAGTGATCTCTTAAATGCTATTAGATCTCTAGCATCCGAAACTTTCCCCTTCAAATACAAAAGCACCAGAGCTAGAGTTAAAAAAAAAAAAAAAAAAAAAAGTCAGCAGAAATGGGGTATTTGATATGGGTTGTTGCAATTGGTTTATCCGGAGCTTTCCTGAAGTCCACACAGAGCATGCAGTTTATTCTAGCAACAATAGCTGACAGAGTGGTTTGCATTTGGGGCACCTTCTCCTTTCAACAGCATTCTCTTGTGCAATTTGAATCATTACAGAATCTATTTATGGTTTTATCAAAGAGTATATTGCTTTAACAGAAAGAATGCCTCAAAGGAAAGCTCATTCTAGCTTATCTATGCCTGATGAAGATAAATAATGTATATCCCAACACAAAATGTACTTAATACAATGCAGGCATCTTATCTAAAAATTAGTATGAAGAACCTTTACACATGGCAATCTTAATAAAAAAAAAAAAAAAAAAAAAGGATTGGTCAAGATTTTTCATGTTGATGTGCACAGAAGTCCAAAGTAAGGCCCAAAACATCATATATCCTTATCTACTTGTGATTGGTAAAGATCTGCTTACACACACTTCCCCCAATGAGCATCCACACCCTTATGCCCAAGTTACAGTGTTATAATATAGACCCTAGGCATCCAACAGATAAGGCAGGGAAAATACATGTAGGTATCAAAGTTAAGCAACAGTGAAAGCTAGACCAAGCCAAAAATATAAAAAAAAATAATCATAGCTTCAGTCATACAGAAGAAAAATGAGCAAATAAAAAGAACTTTTTTCTGCAATACACACAAGAGGAAGGCTCAGTGATCTGACCGAGCTGAGACTCTCACACACACACACACACCCACACACACACCAAAAGAGGCACACAACTTCCCACTGCTAGGCAGGGGGTCCTGACCCTTCTTTTACACCTGCCCTCACATCCACCCTCCTTGCCTTGAGAGAATTTACATAGATAATTTAACAGAACAAAACCAACAAACCACCAACAACAAAAACACACCCCCACACAAAACAAAAACAAAACCACACAAAACAAACCCATGCCACCTTCCCCAAGAATTTCCTGCTCAAGTACTGACCCAAAGCAGCTCACTAAAAGGATGAGAGAAGCACCTGTAGTTGGCAGGTGACCAGGCTGCATTGCTGGGGCAAAGCCACCACATTTGGCAAGTGTGATGAGCTCAGCCATCATAGGAAACCTTCCCTTGTCTTCATCCTGCTCACCTGACCCACATTTAATGGAGTGGGACTGAAAAAGTTTGACAACTTCAGAACTTTCACTTATGCATACTGGGTATTCTTCAGCTTCAGGGTGGTACATTGCTTTGACCAATCTGGATGATCTAATTAGAAACCAAGTTGACTCCTTTCAGCCTACATCCATTTATAGACCTTGTTATTTCAACCCTACGCTGAAAGAAAAGAAAAATAAAAAAAAGCTATCTCCTCTTTACATAGCAGATTTTAGATTTTACTATGTAGAATGTTACTGGCATTTTATCTAATTGCATGTATGTCAACACACCATGTATCAGGAAATGCAATGACTCACAATCCTATGTGCCCCAAAATGTACTGAAAAAGTGGCCACCGTTAAAGACAATCTGAGTTGATAAATAAGGCCAATTATGGAGACTACACTTCATAATCCATTAAAAAAATAAAATTTGACATATTTACATTTATTGGATGATTAACTGCTGGCAAAACTTGCTTGTCCCATGACAATTGACAGGCTGTGGAGAAGCCATCATAACCACTATGTCCCTTGTACAGCAAAGACACAGATCCCTGTACTGCCAGAGCAGCAAGTAAGTACATTTACTATCACATAGTACACTCTAACATATTACCAAAAAAAAAAAACAAAAAAAAAAGGGGAATTTAGTAGCTTTTTCAAAATTTGACATATATTTCGATTTACCTTACATCTAAAAATTTCACTTTTCAGTACATCTGAGTAATTTTGGAGAACATAACCATAAGAAAAAATTAGTACATTCTCTGGAGACAGTCCCTGAAGTTTCACTATACAAGATGACTACTGTCATGATTTTTTTGATGTCAAGGTTATTTGGGATGTTTACTGTTGGAGAAATAAAGTTAAATAAGTACAATATGAAGTAGAGTGTTAATCACTGTTATTGCTTAAAAAGGCACCAAAAATAGCATCTCATGAAAGTAAAGATTTCTCTTGATTGTGAAATAATACTGATTTTGCCACTGGAACATAAAACTGCAATTAAATGATTTCTGAAAGTTCTCTAAAGCACTGTACTGCTACTGGTAACTGCTACCACAAAAGATATTTTGGAGAAGAAGCAATCACATAACATCTCAGACCAACTTTTTCCAGAAGTTTTATCTTTGTAGTTTAACAGTTGCTGAGCAAATAAGCTGAAATCTATCACACACAAACAATTACTGAAATACTAACAAATTGTGCCTTTACTGCTTTTTAAGAGTATAATCCACTAGCAAACTGCAACACAAGGAGCAAATCTGTCCTTTTGCCAAAGTCATGCACATGTACACTCCACCACAGCCCGTCACCTCCTAAAAAACAAGACCAACAACAAAACATTTATTCCATAGTTATTCATATGATCCTTTTTTATATACTTTCCTATCATGGCATTATAAGTGATCTCACCTTTCTTATTTAAATTACAGTTTAACTGCTGTCAATAAATGAAAAGCCATTACATCTCCTTTGTTAAATACTGTATTATCAGAGCAGAACCTCTCTGGAGAGCCAAAAGTTCATTTTTGGTTGTTAAAGGAGGAAATAATCTTCAGTCAAGCTAACCCTATGGGAAGTTAAGTGATTCTTCAACTCTAAGTGCTTTTTTCATTCACAGAAAGAATGATTCAGAAGTATCTGCCAGGCAGCTCCCCAGTTTTCACATTCCTGTCAACACCTGGCAGCCATAGCTCCAATAATTCACTTCCTTTTAAAGTTGCTCCATTTCTTTCTGATTTTATAACAGATTTTCAAAAAAGACTGCTGTACCAGGCAGACACAGCTTGCTTCCCTACCACAACTTTGTTCTAGGCTTACAAGTCTAAGTAACTTTGAAAATCACTGTCACAAACCCTTGGCAAAAAGAGGCCGAAGGAAGGACCTCAATGTAGCTTTGGCAGGCGCAGCGTTAAAGAGCAGCCCCCAGTGCGAGTTCTTAGAACATGTGCTGACTTCTGAATCAAGCTGAGCAAGACAATATGAAAATCCCATGAACCACCTCCCACACCAATTTACCAGAAGAAGGCAGGGGCAAGTTCAAGGACAAAGAAGCACACGCAGGACAGGTGTGCCCTTCTGTTTACCAGACACACTGCGGCTGTGGCACGGCAGCAGAAAGATGTGTAGATGTGTGTTCGTTATTAGAAAGACAGTCGACACACTTTTCGTTCTCTTTTTATTTTCCAGAAGTAATCGTTTCTGAACTGAACAAGATTGTTAATGCAGTAAGTGTTAGAAACAGAACAGCTTTTAAGAAAGGAGTAAACTCATGTTTACTGCAAAGCAGTTGTTCCTGTCTAGACTGTTAGCCCCAGAAACACATGCATAGTTTTCATTAAAACGTTATCATGTCTTACAGAAAGGTATCCATTACGTCATTATTTTCATTGTAAACAGCACAAGATTTGGGTTTTGAACCTGTATGCTGCATTACTGGAAGTAATCCTCATGGTGTCCAGACCTCTTTAATCTTGATATTTTTGTGGACAAAATATGAGAGCTTTTTTACAGCAATTGACATAAATAACAAAAGAAATCAGCAGTTTTGCTACAAAATCTGAAACCTCAGAAGAACGATTAAACAGACCACATACTCAAATTGCCAGGGACTAAACAACAGAATCCATAACTTTAAGAATGTTTTTACATTATCACAACTATTCCTATGCAACTATTGATTCCTTAAATACTATGGAGCCAAGCAACCTCTCAGGACAAAGCCTCCACTACATCCACAACTTCGGTCAGCAAATAATTTTTAAGTGGGAACACCCTCACTTCACTGTTGGATTAAAGGAACATTCCTGACTCCATTTAAAAAGAAGTAATGCCTAAAATTGTTGGCAGAGAGACAGCATTCTGAAACTAGGCCATATGAATGTCACTTCATTGTTGTTACTGAAAGAAAAAAGATCAACTACAATAAAACCTTAGCCAGCACTGCAACAACATTATGCCAGCTAAGCAAGCTCTTAACCAGACCCATGGACATTTGCTGCCTTCCTGTTATGTACTCAACACTCTCTACAGATGCTCATTTCTATGTATATGGAAATGCACACAAGCATGCCCACTCCTCTTCTGATGTTCTTTAGTACATAAAATTCTGAAGTCATCATATAACCCATAAAAAGTAGCATTTGCATATAAAATTTTTAGGAAAACACAGGAAAAACCTTTCTCAACTAACTTCTCAGCAGATGAATCTCTATTGAATTTCCAAACACATAGTCAACATAAATATTGCGTAATTCCTTGCTCTGCACATACTGCATCACTTGATTGGAAATGTTCTAGGAAAAAAGCAGCTGTCTTGCCCACTTCAGCTGCACTCCCTAAGCTATCCAAGTGAATCACAGCACTTAAACCCAGACCAGGCTGCAGAGAGAGGTCTGCTCCTGGCCGGACTGCGTAGTGGAAAGCCATCAGAATGCGACTCTCACACAGGGCAGACGTGCAGCTATACCGTCATCGCAGCAATTTTTGCAAATGAAGTGACAATCATGCAAAAAAAAAAGTTAAATAAACCCCAGCTATCTAATCAACATGCACAGAAAATGAATTTGTTGGTAGATGATCCAAGTACCACTTCCTGATGAGAGGGTCAGGAAGATCTTCCTCCCTTCTGCTTACATAACAGAGGACATAGAGGAGAAAACAGGCTTGTATATAACCTCCTCTCAGATACCCTTTTTTGTCATTATTACTCCCCATCTTCTTATAGCTGACAATTATCTAGCCTAGGTTCTGCAATTCATTTCCTTACCTATATAGCAATTATTTCTCTAGCTGTAGATTGAATTTACTGTAAACTGAATGTATCCTACAATTTACTTTGGTTCAGAAACCATTTATGTCAAAAAAAAAAAAGAACTTTAAAGATTTTTAATCATTTTCATGGGACACTTTCAGCTTCTATTACAAAATATTAAAAAAAAAAAAACCTTCTGGTTATATGTATTTCAGCAAGAAAGCTAGAACAACCAAGTACTATTACAAAGTATGATTTGGAACAGATACAGTTAATATGCAAGACACAAACTAAATTAAGTGAAAATGAAAACCTAAAAAGATACCTGTTTTGAAATATTCACTGCTTTAACTTATAAGTTTAAGGAAGAACTATGGAGTAATAACTTCATAAGTGTATAAGTTATTACTCCAAAACACAAATTACAGCAGTTAGTGCAAAAAAAGCAGATCTCATATCTGAACAAGGTATTAGGGCAAACTAATGTCTGTATACTCTCTCAGTACTGATTAATACACTGCACGATAAATAACTTGCTCCCAAATAATTCAAACAAGACAAGAAAGGTGCAGCTGTGCTGTATTTGGGAAAAAATCTCAAAGGAGGTATTTTGATGAAGTGTTTAGAGAGTGCAAACCAAGCATCCCAGTACACACAGCCATTAAAAAACCAGCTTATAGCTGAGATACCCCCTGCTTTTGATTTTTTTTTTTAATTTCTACAAACATAGGAAACTTAAGACGTATGAAATAGTTAGCTGACGTCCGATTACGTCATCTTTATCATCTCCCGACGCTCCTGTCAGTAAGTTGCTGTGCTTAAAGTAGCAGAGCTTGCTACACGGTGCAAGGCAGCTCCCCAGCCCCAGACCCTGCATTGAAGCATGTATGGTGGGGTGAGCTGAGGACAGACCCGTTGTCTTTACCAAGAGCAGCACCCTTACCTTTGCCCATCTGATTAATACAAGGAGTCATCACAGAAATTCTAGAACCAGGCCATTTATAAGATCAAAGTGGGCATTTTTCACAGGTATAATAGTGGCTTTGAGACACAAAAATAACAGCCCCTGCAAAACCCTGAGTCCGAGGATGATTGTTCTGCTTAAAGGAGCATTTGGAGCTTGGCAGAACTAAGCCACAGCATCGGCATCTGATAACTCTGCAGAGCTGAGCATCTACCTGGCATCCCTCTTGGACACCAACGAGTACAAAGGACTTTATAACTGCAGCCTAAGAAAAAAATTATATAAGTATATTAAAGCATAAATACTTATATATATTACAAACTCTTGTACAACAACTAGGAAGCAGATAGCGAGACAACGCACTTTGATCATCTCTTATACTGGGTATGCCGAGTTGCATCAGCACGCAGAAACACTAAAAATCCGTTTTTTAAAGCGTCATTTTATGCAGCAGCAAACACAAAAAAAAAAAAAAAAAA
>NW_008611414.1:0-50376 GCF_000691845.1 Merops nubicus
ATCCCTGAGACCTGCGGGCCTCTGTGTCCGGACCATCCCTAGCTTGGAGCACCGGCAGCTGGTGGCCTGTGCTCCTTCCAGAGCTTCAAGGGTGCGTGGCAGCCTGGGTGTGGGCACAGCTCGTTCTGCTCTGCGGAGGCCTGTACTGTGGCAGCGTTCTGCTGGAAAGTGCTGTTTTTCTCCTTTTTACCTTCCTGTCCCAAGAGCTTGAAAGATACTCTGTTGCATGTGGTCTTCAGCACCATATTTAATATGGTTCTTCCTCTCAGTCGATTGCTAGACACCTCCAGGGAAAGGAGGGGGGAAGGAAAGCTTGTTCTGTTGCAAAAACTGGTGTAGGAAGGGGAAGGGAGCAGACGACATGCTGAAAGAGCGTTAAAAGAAGCAGGGAAATTAGTTTCTGAGGGGAGAACTTCCAGACATTTTTTTTTTCTTAGTCATAGTGATGATTGTTCAGTTTCCTTATGCCTGAGTTCAGGATGTTCCTGTTCCTATTATATTGCATCATTTTACAATATCCAGCACCCCCGTGAGGGATGTGCTGCCTCAGGTTAATTGGAAAGTGCCCCCCTTTACATCCTGCTGTTACCCTAACAATAAGCAGCACCTGCTCTGCTGCCCCAGGTGACAGCCTGTTCTTCCTGAATGGAAGAGCTGATCCTGATGGTACCGTGTGAGGGGAGGTGGTGCTGAGCTCTTGTCGGAAGGCTGGGTTGTGTTTCTCTGGCTCACATACTCACACGCAGTTAGTTTAATTCTCTTAAGAACATCTTTCTTGCTGCTGTCTACAGGAGGAGAAAAAGCAAAGTAAGTCTGCTTTAACACTGCAATGCCAAAGGTTTTTCCACATCCATTGATCTTTGGGTAGCACAGGTTCCCTTTTCCTTGCTGAGGATTCACCTGTGGGTCCACGTAATGCTGAGCAGCCTCTTTGTCAAAGAGCAGAGAGAGGAATGGAGATTCTTGCATGATTAAATGTATAGCTAGCAGTGGCTGCATGCTTCTGTGGATTTTGTAACCATGGGCAGACTTTAGGACACCCCCATGCACTGCAGTTCCTAACACTTTATGATGCAGTCCTTCACTGGTGCTTACAGTAGGGGAGTAATACACAGATGAAAAATTCTGGGTTTTGTGCTGCTGGAAATGTTCATGACAGACGTGGGCACCCTCTGCTGCAGGGGGAGACTGAGGCACGTTCATACATAGGCTTAAACAAACAAAAACCATTGTAGGCTTAACGGTAAGGCAGTCTGAGCCTTACTCTAGTTATTAGTTCATAAACTTTGTATTAAAAAGGGTAGTCAATGAAGTATTCATGAACTGAACAGCATTTAATAAAGCATTGCTATGTATCTGTTAAAGCAGTCAGAGGCTGCAAGTGAAGGAGGCTTCACAGGCACGGCCCTGCATGCTTTAATTGATGTGGGAAGTGCATGGCTTGGCAAAGAAACCAGGCATTCATATTTTGCAAGCATTATTTCTAAGCCTAAAATGAATAAAATTACCAGTCTGTATTAATCAGACCATCCTGTAGCATTTTCGGGTGCTTTGGTAGGTGGTACTGTTTCTGAGCTCTTAGAATTTCTTTGCCTGACGTTTTGCTTGTTTCTCTCCTTGGTGATGCTCTTCTCAAAGGCTGTTTTTACCCTGAGTGCTTTCACATCCCTGCTTTGCTCTTTTGCCCACTCCCTAGTCCTGCTGGAGGAGGTGTGGTGTCGAGCAGAGATCCTGTGCCCTTTGCACAGGGAGCTGCAGAAGTGAGGTACCAAGAGATTTTAATCAATATCCAGCCAACGACACAGGGGAGAAGTTGAATACCTGTCCTCCAGGGGCTGGGAGTGGTTGAGTGATGGCTGTGCTCTGCAGATGTTTAACAAACAACATGTTATTTATGTATGTATTTTGCTCTCTCCACTGAATAATATAATTCTACCAGGCTCTGGTTATGGAATCCAGATGTCTGTGCAATAAATGAGTAATAGAGATAAGTAAGAAGCCTTTAATTCTTGCAGCTTTAATATATTCTGGTTCTTACTGGATTCCGTTTAAAAGCTCCTTCTTTTTATTGACTTAAACCAAATGTTATACTCAGTTGTGCTGTAAATAGTAAAGAAATTCCATGTGGCCTAATCTAGTTAATTCAGGCTGGATACCTGATACTGAAATGAATATGTGGTGATCAGTCATCAATTTTCTGGCATGGGCAGTGACAACATGTATAAATCATACAGCCTTTGTGGAAGAGTAAATAACTTCCCTGCAGAGCCCCTTCTTTGGGATCATATTATTATTGCCAGACATTGTTTTCTGAACAAGAGCTTGCAGCCAAATTAGTGAGTGCTCAGATGTTTTGCATACTGCAGCAGCCCCCATCAGTACATGCTTCTCCTGGTCATGGGTGCTTTTGTTTCCTTCATCTCAAATATTTTGATGCTGAATGAGAATTTATAAACTGATGCCAATTGGACACAACTTCTTGTAGGCTATTAAACTTTACCAGGTTGATGCGTGATCAGATTTTTTGTGTTGCTGGAAATATTAAAGCCATGCTGCTTAGTACTGGCTTCTGGGGTAGTTAGTGGAGGCTTTGCTTTCAGACTGGAGAATTTGGGTCTTGGAGGACAGTGCCAGTGGGAGAGATGTACGACCTTCTGGAAGTGAGAGAGCTGTTAAAGTTCCTCAGGTTTTCATCAAGGTCAAGTGGAGAGTAGTTGCAAAGAATTCAAGAGTATGTGGTCATCTGCTTTGGGGGAAATTCAGCCTTCTGAGGCAGCTCAAATGTCTGACATTCAGTGAGTTAGGGGCTGGGAGTGGAGGTCATGGGCCTGTGTGAGGAGAAGTCTTTGACAGGAATATAGCTGACATTATCATGGGCCCCTTTATCACAACTGTTTTGCAAAGTTTTTAATGCATTTATTTTTGAGTACTATTGTGAGGCAAATTATTTTACTCCTTTACTTGGAAAGGTCATCAAAGGAAAGTCTGCAGAATTTGGAGCCAGAGTACTGGCTGAAGACCAGGCCCTGATGGACACAGTCTTGTCTCTAGTTCTCCATGGCCATCCTTGGAGAGGGAAGTCTGTAACGGTTTGGACACAACATCCTCTCTGAGCAAACAGGCAGGCTTGTTTCTTCTTTGCAGTGTCTTAACTTAGGGGTCGTTCCCACTGTCTGCCTGTCTCTGTTGTGGTGAGTGCATTTGTTTTTCTGGAATGTTGGGCTTTATGTTGTACTCCATGGGATCTCCATCACTGTAAGAGTAAATAATGTCTGTAATTAATAGTTCAGTCTAGGTGCATACGAGATCTGTACACAAAGCTTTTCCTTGGAGTAGATTTCACTGTTATTTTTAAGCAATACTTAAAGTTACAAAATGCTTCTAGTTCTTTGAGACCATAAGCTTTGTGTTTTTATATGTACAGTTAAGGACCTTCAGAAGAAAATAGAACCATATAGCTGTAGGGACAGTGTTGGGTGGAACAATTACCACAATAAATAAAGCTTCCTGCTTGCATGTCACTGTAACAGGCTCTGCTGTCTCCACATCAAGCAACCTGTCACTTGTTAGCAGTCTCTTGTTAGGGTCTTTCTCCTCTAGACCCTCTTCATTCTGTGTATATTTTAGTCATCTTGACAAAGAAAAAGAACCGTGAAGGAGAAGCATTTATAATTCACAGTGCCTGTAACATCTGCTGCAGGGCTAGAATTGCAAACCACATCAGCATATTTTGCTTTCTGTTTTCTCTTTTCTCTCTGTTTGGGAATTTCAGTTAGCTATCTTACATTCTTGTTTGTGGGTTGTTGGTTGTGTTCCCTCCACCCTCCCCTGGCTTCTTTGTGAAAACAAATTGCTTTGTCTTTCTTCCTCATTCTTTGTAAAGGTAGCCTGCAGGTCTGGGTTAGCCAAAACCCACAGTAACTGGCAGTGGGAGGACGTGAGGCAGCAGATAACTCCCTGATCCCTTTCTTGTGTGGGGAGGGGGGACAGGAGGATGGTAGGTGGGAAGTGAACCGTTCCTTACAGCAGCCCTTGCCTCTGCCATTCCCTTCTTAGGTAGTCCAGAGCTGCCTCTAGTGTGTTAAAAGTGCTTAGGTGTGTTTCTTCCTCTCCAAAGGCTATTTTCAAGTTGTCTGCAGTTTTTCACCTTCAGCCACTCTTCTCATACTGAGACTAGATTTGTTCTTTATTAAATGTAGATGCCTAATAGGAAGAACTAGTAGCTTTGCCTGGAAGGTGTCTGATGCTTTCTGCACTTCCATATACTCACTCTCATACTAGCTTCAATAATTAGAACAGAAGTTTGTGACTGAAACATTTGGAAAGATAGAGGATGGAAATTGTAGAGAGTGAGCATAAGAGGATCAAGATGGATGAGCTGGTGATGACCAAACCTCTGGAGAAGAGCTGGAGCCAAGAGGTGTCCACAGCTGCTGTGCCCTTTATAAAACAGGTAGCACAGAGAAGAGTCTACCTGCAGCTAGCTGGAAACATGCCCAAGGAGGCTGATACACAGGCTGCTGGCAGAGATGATGCTGTCTGACCAAATAAACAGAATCAAATAAAATAAATGGAATGAAATAAATGGATAAAATAAATTGCTCACCTCTTCTCACCCTTACTAGCTTCATCCCAACTGCCATGGTGATAACTGCAGGCACAGGCACAGGCACATGGCAGGTAGCTTCCATTCAGATGTTGAGCATAAGCCAAATTATTCTTTATAGTGTGTTTCTTAAGGTCCTTTGTGTTGTTAAATGGTGGTGTGTGGTAATTAAGAATTGCAGGGAAACTTAAAATGCTGATCAAAAAAAAAAAAGGGATGTTTTTCTCATCTGTTCAAGACCTTGGTTATTTCCCTTCTCTGGAGAGCTTCTGGCTTAAAAGAAAACAAACAGAAAACAAACCTGTCCTGTCTGGGGTTTTTGATACATAATAAATGCTGCAGGTTTTTGAGTATCATCATTCTGAAATGCTGTAGCATTTGTATGCTAGTACATCAAATTTGCCTTTACTGTGCCATAATAACACAGAACACAATGAGACCCTACCTCAGGATCCTGGAACTTAAATCTTGAGAAAGGAGAATTGGTTTCACCTCACCCCTGGGCTCTGGCAAAATGGGTAATCCTTGCATTAATAGTAAGGTAAGAGTAGGAGTTTCTCACTGTTAGCAGTGGGAGGACCTGGAAACTTGTCTCATTAAGAATAAATAAAAGCAGGCTCTTACCAGATCTACACAAAGTCCCCCCAAAAGTGAATGTTACCATCTTCATAAAAAGCATTTTTAAAAATGGCCTATTGGAGCATGTAAAAATACATAATTCCTCCTGAAAATTATTGTCACCCTGTTTAAATACCCAGTTACTCTATCACACCTTCCTGATCTGCAGAGCAGGGAATGAGCCATAGTTTTTGAGGGGACAATGATTTGATCATTTGCTCTCAAACTCCATTAGGGTGCATGAATCACAAGATTTTTCTCACAAGTTAATTAGTCATTTCTCTTAATATACTGAAGTTCTGTCTTTGATCCTACAGTTTGTCTCCTGTCAGATTTATTATAATCTCCAGATGGACTGCTCTTTCTCTTCCCCAAATTTTTTCTCACATTATGGAGCAAGGTTTCTGTAAGTGTGCCTACTATTGGTTTCTTTTCTTTGAATAGAAACTTTCCAAGGTTATACTCTATTTGACACAGGAGTTGAAACTACAGCTTGGAGTTTCGTAGGCAATTATACACAGAAAATTATGAGTTCTGATTTACACTCTAGATAGAGGATATTAGAACCTGACTGAATACCAGTTACTGACTTAAAAGCAGAAGATAATTTTGAGTGCCACGCATTGCTGCTCTCTGAGCAGTGCTGCAGTGCAGGAGCTGTGCAGGGTTAGGGCCACACGTTCTCCTGACACTGTCCTTGCAAGTGAGGAGCACAGGGCTTATCACAGAGGGGAGGGAATTGGGATTTTTGTGGAGAGCCCCAGTGCTCCCTCTTGGAGCCCCTGTCTCCTGCCTGCATTTCTGCACTGGTTCTGGCTGGAGGTGTTGTAGGGTACCTCTTCAGCCACAGAGCTGCCTGCCTGGTGCATCTGGGGACTTCCACTGGGGAGAGCCTCTGTGCTGTGAATAGGCTGCAGCACATGCACCCTGGGGGGGGGGATGGCCCTATGGCTGTGCTGCTAGATCACAGGAGTATCTAGGGGAGGGTGGCCAGGACTCTGGAAGTTGGTGAGAGAGCTGGACTGAAGTGTCAGAAGTCATCTCCATCACTAGCAGACAGGCTGGACCCAAGGCTTCTATCCATGGGGGTGTCCACTGTTTGTTCTGGTAGTGTTGGGTGGGAATTTTCATTGTTTTGAGAGAGTCTTTTCTTAAAATGCAGGATATCTCAAGGAGCTGGAAATAAACTTTCTGTAGCAGATGCTGTCTAGAGAGAAATCTTCCTCCCGTGCCTGCAGATCCTCACCCCATCTCCCTGGCCTGCATGTAGCTGAAAAACACTGACCCACTCTAACAACCACAGGAATTCCTCCCTTTGCATCTCCAGATCTCTCAGCTACACACCACTGCCCTTAAAATGCTCCATGCTCTGCAGCTGTCAGTGCACCATGCACAGTAACCAGTGCATTCCGTGGTCCTGCTCCACACTACCTGCTCATTTTGACCCCTTATCACAGTGGAGCTTCTTAGAAATTAATCCTTCCTTGTTCTTTTCAAATCTCAGGCTTCATTGTCTTTCAGTTAAAATTACCTCCTCCTTTTAATTATCCCAAACATTACTGTATTAGACTTGCCCCAGCGTGCAGTGTTGAAGGAACTGCCAATCCAGATTGACTCTCCTGGACAAAGCTCATAGAGAAGCCAGGGGGACAACTGAATTTTCTGAAAGGTAAAGTGAGTCTGCGTCCTGTGGGAGAGGAAAGGAGCCAGAGTTAAGTATGATTAGACAGTACCAACTCAAAGTTCTACAGGGACTGCTCCTTCCATCCTCCCTTGGCAGCAGAAGCTGTCTTGTCTGATTGCCTCTCCCTCTGGCACTGCTCTGTGCCATACCTGCCATGTTTGTATCTCAGCAGTAATGTGGTGACAAGAGCAAGTGCTTGTGCACTTCAGGGTTTTGTGGGACTCCAGAATATATGTGGGAGCATTTCCACTTGCTTCAAGCAAGACTGTTCCTGCCGAAGGCTGACAAAGGTGACCAGTAATTCAGAGCTTCTCCCTGGGAGCCCTGAGGAAGCCTCAGTACCTGTAGTGTTGCCAGACATGAGAACACAGAGGTTTGTGTTCACTCCTCAAAGCATTTTGCCCACCTGGGGCATTAGTAAGTATGCTTAAAAAGGAAAAGAGAGCTGAGAAATTACTCATGCTTCCCTGTTTAGAAGTGTGCTGGTGAGAAGGAAAGTGATGTGCTCTGGTTGGAACTCCACAGAGTAACCTCCTTTCCAGATTAGGGAATTTCCCACAATAATGCTAGGGAGGAGTTTGTAGGCTGCTGCTCTGGTGCAGCCAAAGAGGGTGTTGTATTAAGCTGTGTGTTTTCTGAGGCCAGGGAGAGGTGATGCTCTTTGCTTCATTTGAATTTTTTTCAGAAATCTTTGGGAAATCTGCATGTGATCTTGTGGAAGACCAGGGCCAGCTTTTATCTTGGGCTCCTCTGAAAAAAAAAATAACAAAAAACCAGCCAGAAATGATACAGAAAAGAAGAGAAAAGGCTTTTGATTTGTAATGAATATTTATTGGATTTGAATTTTGAAGGGGCTAGGTACAGGTGTAAGAACCTTTCCCAGAGTGACATCTTGTACATGAAAATGCTGAGGTCCTGACAGGGCTGCCAGAGGGAATCATGCACAGTTAGCTGCTAGATGTGTGCATGCATGACTGCTCCCCTGCCCTTCACTCCAAGAGGGGAAAAACAACTCTGTGCTGAGCAAGGAGGGAGGGGGAAGAAGGAGAAGAGTATTTAGAAGTGGATTGAGTGACTAACCTGTCTGGAAGCCTCTCTGCCTGTCCAGCACCTGCTGAGCGGCCGTGAGGCTGCTCTCCAAGTACTCAAGTGCACAGAGCCATGTGGGCTTGGCCCAGCAGTAGGGCAACAAAGTCCAAGTCCAGTACTGAAAATTAGATCCTAAATACATCTATATTTTGAGGGTATCTGAAAAACTTTGTCCTTGTAGCTGACATTCATGCATAGAGCAAAGCACTTGACATGAAGCCTGAGTAAACCCTTTGGTTTCCATGCTGTGTATAGAAAGATGCAGCTCAGCTTTGAGTCAGTTCCATAAAAGGGCCTTACTGTGCACAGCATAGTGCAGAACTGGGTGGTTTTCCCTGTAGCTCTGTTGGACAAGTTATTGGCTCTGGCCACCAGGTGAGCATTGTGTCAGGTCTTGACAGGCCAGGTTTTAGGAAGCTCTTCTTTCCCATTCATTTGATTTGGAGTTCTGCTTTCCTAAATAGTGAGACAAGTGTTTGGCTCTTGGAAAGTAAAGGTCCTGATAAAAAAGGCAATTTAATTTGTGAGGAATTATTTCATTCTGTGCAAAACCTGCCTCTCCTCACCTCTGGGATGGAATGAAACACTTCACAAACACGCATTCCTAGGCTGGCAGGGGCAGCTGTCAGAGCCTCACACAGGGCTGGGGGTGCAGAACTCCTGGCCATGCTGTGTTTCAGGCTGTGCCTGGGAGCTGGGCTCTTAGCTTCACCTTTTCTGCCCCTGGAGCCAAATCCCATGCCATGCTGTTGAGATTGCAGCATATGCAGGAAAGGGGGTGAGAGGCCCCAAAGCACCCATCTTTGGTGGGTGGAAAAAGGCTGGAATTAGCAAAGCCTCTCTCTTAGCTTGAGCCTGAGGTTTTCTCTGATGCCTGCAATGCCCTGACTTCCCTCCCTGTTGTCAACATCTGTAGGAGTCTAACCAAACGTGTGGCTTTGAACTTGCTGCACCAGATTTTAAGAGGTAGCACTCAGCAGTGTTACAGAGACAAGCTGGAACTACTGACAGAGTGCAGGAAGTTCACTGTGTATCTTTTTTTCCTAGATAATCCCTGCTGGCTTTGGATACAAATGCAGACAAATCCACAACTTGGCTGCCACCTTTGGTATGGAAAAGGTCTAGAGCAGTAGTATGGAATTTTTATTTTTGCAGGCTAATAATTCTTATTTTTGGAGGTAGTTGTGTGCCTCTCTGTGGCATGCTGTGAGTGTACAAGGAGCAGACCTGTGTTCTGCTGGTTAGCTTTGTGAATCTGAGTCTGTGCATTCTGCTGGTGCCACAGGCTGTTGAATCAGAAGAACCAGAGCAGGATATTTTGATGTCAGTGTGGCTGTCCATGTGGTGGCACATGCAGAATGGCTTTACCATGGCTGAGCCACACAGCCCCTTGCAGGACTGAACTTTTTGTCATCTGCAGCTTTTTATTCCAGAAGGTTATTAGCTGTTAAAGTGAAAACTCCACGTATAGTTTTAATGTGACAGGTTTAGATTTAAATAAAAGTAGTTTTTTAAAAAATCACTGCTGAGAGCTGTAGAGGTGATGGAGGTGTCAGGACTCTGTTGGAGGCTGTGGCCAGCTGAACTGTTTCCAGGTCAGACTGCACTGCCCCACGCTGTTTGCCGAGGGAGCAGTGGCAGGAGTTGGTATCCCCACAGGCTGGAGTGGTTTGGGTGGAGTTTCCTGGTGTGGCCCTACCTTTACAGAGTGGTCCAGACCCCTGAGCAGGCAGGCTTTGCCTGGAGTGCCTTATGTCAGCATCTTTGTGTTGGTTGAACTGCAGAAAAGTAGCACGGGGTGGGAATGCTGTCAGGGAGCTGTTAGCAAGGTGGCTCTGTGCCTGCAGTGGGGGTACAGACTGCCAGGGGTCAGGCAGGCTTTTTATTTGCTGACCACAGGCTGTGTTGGTTGTGCACAGACCATCCATATATGTCACACACTCAGAACTGACACAGGCAGGCTGTTATGCATGATGACATACTTTGGTATCTTGCAGAGCACTGATGAGTGACAGTGAAAATTTGGAGTCACTGGTCAGCATGAGTGTTGAGCTCCATGATGAAATCCTTTCCTCTGTGTGGCTTCTGCACTGGACAGGCTTCCAATAAAACCTGATGACATGGGGTTTGCTGGTATCTTCACTAGGGAAACAGAAACTAATTTAGGACAGAAACCATTTTTCCACTTTCTACCTGATGAGCTGTGAAGTTCTGCTCCAGCTGAGTGGTGTGAAATTATTACCTTGAAACTACTGATTAGACTGAGCTCTGTTTTTCATTACAGGCTCTATGATAACAGAGAAAATGGGCAGCTCTTCTGGATCTGGTCACAGGAAATGCTTGGAAGCTGATGCCTATTGATGTAGCACTCTTCTTCTTCCAGGTAAGCAACACTTAGCTCAGTCACAGATTGTTTCTCTGTTGACCTTAAATCAGCAACAGGACCCTGGATCTCTGTCAAGTTACTTCCCTTTGCTTTTTAACTGCCCCAGTATTGCTTCTGCACACTCATGCAGCTGTGTTAGAATCTTTAAGTTTGAAATTTGTTGGCAGGCTTGTGCATAATCTTATCATTTGCTCCTCTCCTCATTAATTAGCTCACAGTTCAATGATAATTAGCTGAGGAGTAGTTCTTTCTGCTTTTCATAGCAGGGAGTTGATGCAGTTCTGGAGTATGATCATACTTTGCTGTACTACATCCAAATGTGTTAAATAATAGGTGGGGACTGCTCAGTAAATACTTAGAATGTGAATATATGACATGTCACTAGAGGAATACACAGGGAGTTCCTCCAGACTTATTTACAGCTTTAATGGGACTAACAGTTGTTAATGTAGTGACTTGGCTCAGGCATCAAGAAGTTCATTTGTATTCTCAAGAACAGCTACAGGCTTGCTTCAGTTAATTCCTTACTTTTACTTTAAAGGTTTGCTTCTACACTGCAGCTAATTCTATGTCATTTTCAGCAGCTGTGGAAAATAAGCTTAGTCCCATCCCACTGCCCCCCCTTTGCCCTGCTGCTACAGAGCTTTTGGTTTTTTAATTTTAATTCATATGCTCCCATGGCTTTTCTTTCTGCTGCATGCAGTGATGATGTGGGCTCAGCATAAGCCTGTTTGGAAAGTTGGCCTGACAGAAAACAACCCCACCAAAAAACCTCCAAACACTTATTCTCATCAGATGAGCTTGCTGAGTCTGTTTGCTTTCGAGGTGTGGAGGTAATTCTGAGGGTGAAAGGAAGGAGGCTGGTCCCAGCCCCCTCTGGGACTGCACCTGAACTTGATACAGGTCAGACTGGACCTGTGTCTCTCTGTCCTGCACTTACTCAAAGAGATGGTCAGAAGGGATTGATTTCCAGCTTTACTAATAATAAGAAACAGCATTGGTACCATGCTAGTTTTTTTGACATATTTTTGTAACTGTGTGCTGTTAAGAGTCACTCTCTAGCATGTTCTTGGGCTATGTTTTTTGTTTTTTTTTTTTTTGCCCCCAGGCTTCACAATGAAGCTGGGTGGTGGTGTGTGGAACAAGCCTTTAGCTGAATGGCACTTCTTGTCTTTCCAAGAAGCTCTTTGGCTGTCATGAAACTCCATTTCAAGTGCAGAAGATGGGAATTGGTGGGTTGCATGCTTTCTGTGGGTCTTCATTTTTTCTGACAAATTCAAACCATTGTACATGTCCTTGCAAGTTGTGGCTCCACAAGACTGAAGGACAGAGGACATACAGTTGCTCTGTATGGGACTTTCCAACCAAAGCTCTGGTGCCTTGGCTCATGCCTCCTGGTAGCTCTCTGAACTGAAATCAACAGCTGATTACTTCCATGTTTGCAGTTTCTCCAGAAATTACTTAAAAATATTTTTATTGTTTTATAGGTTTGAACTAGTCTATGCATACAGGTCTCAGCCACCATTCAGGAAAAGCCCCAAATATAATAAATTTATAAGTACTCACTGGGCCATGCAAACAAACAAAATTCAGTTGGTGTGACTGTGTGGATGTATTATTCATTGCACCTTCACCTTGTAACACTCCAGTGACTGCAAATAAGAGGCAGAAGGGAACCAAAAAGGACATAAAATAGTTGAAATAAATAATGTATCTGCTTTCAGGTCGTGAGTCCATCATTTAAACAGTAGTGATTTTCTTTGTGGTGTTTTATATCTTTGCTATTCAGTACTGCCTGTTTTTATTTGATCACTTTGCCTCCTGCCACTAGGTTAGTTAAAGAAGATTGTGTCTTGTTTTCTAATTAGAGGATGAATTAATTCTTTCACTTCCCTACTGGTTCTGCTTTGGATTTCTTTTATCAGGGTAGCCTGGCTAGTGATTTCAGTAAGACTTTAATTATTTACTTGTAGTTCTCCTGTGACATATAAACTGAGAGCATGCAGAGCACTTGTTTTGGAGTGAGTCTAACGTCTCTGAACTCTTGCTGGAGGAAGCATAGCAGACAGTTGGTGCAGCTGCTCTCTTCTCCATGGGCTGTGTGTGGTTCAGGTGTGTTGAGCAAACGGTGTCCTGGAAAGACATTTTGAGTTGTAGGCTCCTGTTGTGTTCCAGGCATTATGATTCCTTGCCCCCTCCCACCCTATCTCAGGAAGCTGTAGATCCAAACAGAAGGGAAGCTGGGTCTGTTCTTGGATGTGATGGTCATGCTGGGATTATATGAAAGGGCTGGAGCTCAGATTCATCTCTGTATCATGCTCAAATATGAAGAAATAAGAAAATAAAAGGAAATGAGAAAGTAAGAAAAGTGTTAATTTTTAGAACTTGACTTTCTGTGGCTGTTTCTTGCTGTTCAACTTTTATGGAAAATTCTGTTGTCTTTTAAGAAAAAAATTTGTGCTCATAATTACTACATTAATTACAGTCTTGGGGGCAGTTTTTCTGAAGGTGCCTCCCTCTTTCCCAGCCCCAAGGGCCTGTGGTGCCCAGCCACAGAGTTCAGCTGGATCACTCAGTGCTGTATGGGTTATACTCAGCTGCAGCAGCTCTCCAGTCCCTGCAGCCCTGTGTCGTCTCCTGCTCCTGCAGACTTCTGCATCCTCTGGGGGTGGATGCTTTGGAGGGGTAAGTGGAGGGGCACTGTGTAGCTTTCCCTTTTCCTTCACCCCCTCTGCTGCTTATAGGACTATTTAGAGACCCTTCCTCTGAAATCCCAGGAAGGCAACTTGTGTAGCACCACACCTGCCTCCTGGCATCATTGCTCCCTTCCTTCCCCAGGATAGGGCTGGGTGAAGGTGGGAAGTGTGCAGAGATTGGGCTTGGTGGCTCTGTATTGAGAACAGGCCAGGGAAAGTGTGTATGTTGCTCCTCTGGATGTGTGAGAAGAGCATGCTGGAGAGCCAGAGCCTGTCAGCAGGCAGGATGAATTCCCTCTGGCTGTTGTGGCCTTGGTTTTCTGTACTTGTCCTCAGCTCTGTCCTGGCTGCAGGGCACTGGGGCACATGCCCATGGAGATCTGCACTGGCTCAGCTCTCTGCACCTTGTGGTTTGCCCAGTTTAGCAAAACAGTTGTAAGGTATGCTGAGTTATTTTGGTACAATTTCCTGTCTGAGGGATATCTTTTAATGTTAAAGGGGCTGGAAATTTTTTCCCTGCCTAGAAGCAGCCTTTTTCCTGTCCTATCAATTTTGTTTAAATACTAGAAGTTGATGAGTCTTGTCTATAGTAGAGCTAGTACATGGAGGGGGGCACTTGCCTGTCACTCCCCTCTTGGGTTAAGAAAGGGGTTACAAACAAAAAATGTGCCTATTTCAAGGATTTCAAATCCATTAGTGATAGTTTAGGATACTGAGAAGTATCCAAAGCAATCATTTACTTTATTCCTCAAATTCTCTGCTATTTGTTGTCAGAAGATGAATTTCTCAGAGCATCTCTGCTTTTTGTGCACTGGTCAGTGCTTTGGTTAATACACTGAGCAGCTACTGAGTTGCAAGAGCAGCTTCTCTCTTGTTTTGTGCTATATAGGTGTTAAGCTTTGCAACCTTGAAGTGAGTGAAGGAGCAAACAAATTGGACAGCTTTTAGGTGATTGCAAAGTTTGGTCCCTATAGTGAGACCTTTCTAACGCCTCATTCCTCAGCACCTTCATCCCTAAAGTACCTGGGCTTTGCTGGAAAGCTTTTAAAATCAACTTCCAGATGTTAAAATATTCAGCTCGTACTTGAAGGGACTGACACTGTCTTTGGATCACATTTCTGCTTTTAGAATGCAGTTCTTGCTTTGATAGGCAACACAGAGTGATGAGGTGCATTTATTATTCCATGGATATGAGCTAGCAAGAGGTTTCTCATCTGTCAGCTGTATGGAGGAGGAAAAATAGGCAAGGCAGGAACTTTGAGGATGAGGAAGAGAAGGATTGCATCTTGTACCCAATGGGTATGTCCAAAAGAAGTGAGCAGTAAGGCACTTGGAAACTGAGACAAAACTGCTTCAGAGCATAGTCAGAGCATAGCTTTAGCTCTGCTGTCCACTCAGGGGTGTGTGCACGTACTTCTAGGGTGGAGCTCAATCACTGCATGGTTTTGCTTGCCTTACAAAAAAAGAGGAGGAGGGAAGGGCATTCACAACACCCATTGCATTTCCAGTGCTTGCCTATCCAAAAGGAAGCAGATTTATCAGTTATATCAGTGAACAGAGTGGAAATCTTGAAAATGTGTGTGGAGTTGTAGATGAGTCTTTAGGTTTTAATGTTACCCAGACAAAAGTGTTTCTCCTACTGGGATGTGAGACAACAGCTTCTCTAGGCAATACAGTCTTTCCTGTAAGAATTACTGATTTGTGCCCTTCATCCCAGTCCTTTCTGCTGTAGAAGGAGGTAGGAAGATGATTCTTGAACGGTACAGGGATTTTTAAATCACTTTCTACAAGATTTTTGGCCACTCTCATTGGAGAGCTTGTGATAGTCGTGATCGGAAACAAGACAGGGGCCAAAATAAACCTGGTTCAATGTCATGTGAAGATTTCTGAGTTTCCAGCCCATTCTCCTAGAACAAATCTATTTTTGTAAAAGAGGTGTCCTAATTCTAGTGTAGTGCTAAAAGGGCAAGATGGTCTTCATCAGAATGAAGAAATTGGCTCATGATTTGCACAAGAAAGTAGATAGTGAAATAAAAGCAATTCCACAGGATTTTGTTATTAAGAAATAGTAAAAAAACACCCAACAAACAAACAAAAACCCACCCACAATAGATCCAGAAGAGAATCTGTTCGGCTGCTCCTTTTCCTGGAAGCAGCTAGACCTAAGTACACTTTCCCAGTTTACAAATAGGTGGAGATGGCCGGGAAGGGGTCAGCAGACACTGTGGGTTTCTTCAGCGGTGCGAGTGCTCCACCTGTAGGTCAGAACATCTGCTGAGGTTGTGCAGCCTGTCCGAGGGCGCTTGCCTTCACTGAGGTCAGTGAAAGGACCCAGTAGTGACAGACTCACCCAGTGGAGCTACCACTGTGGTTCTCAGTTACCAGCTGCCAACACAGAATTTGTCACCTGCCATAAGGTCACCTCTCAAAGAGTAGCTTGACTTTCTTTTTAAAGAACTTGGCTTGTTTGTTCAATGACAAAGGGCAAAGTTGCTGGGGGGAGGGGGGAACGGGGAGGAAAAAGAAAAGGAACAGATTAAAGCAAATGTTGGTGTGGGGAGTAAAACGAGTGTGAAATTGCCACGTGTAAGTTGACGTGGGCGACTGGAAGATGATTTCCATCACTGTCAGTGTGGTGAGATTTGAACAGCTTCCCAGCAGGAGCATGGGGGAATAAGAAACCCAACTCATTTCATGTGAGCTGGATAAATTTGGGAATGAGGTCATGCAAGAGTGGCTGCTGTGGTACCAAAGTACTGGATTTGGTGACTGGGTTGGTACCTTTCAAGCCAGCAGTCAGCAGTGCTGGG
The DNA here is from genome assembly GCF_000691845.1 of Merops nubicus. Taxonomy (NCBI): domain Eukaryota; kingdom Metazoa; phylum Chordata; class Aves; order Coraciiformes; family Meropidae; genus Merops; species Merops nubicus. The sequence continues at coordinate 15,890 of NW_008611414.1, forward strand.
ACAAGCAAAACGAGCAAGAGGGCAGCAAAAGCATCCAGTCTCTTAAATATTTTTGAGAGTTTTTGAAAGGCGCCAGTCAAACAGCTTGTGAAAACAACCCAGCCTGTTCTTACAGAGAGCTGGACAGATTAACCCCAGCAAGGAGTTTTCCCATACCAGCCTGCCAGTGTGCCTCCATTCTGAGTCAGACACACGTTCCTGGGGTAGGAGCATGGCTCGGGCAGCCTGTTTGCTAAGTGCCCTCCGTGGCTGCCAGTACAGCACAGATAAGGCCTTACTTAGCCAGGAGAGAAACACACTCTTGATGCATCTTGGTTTAAGGACAAGAAGTAGAACATTGGGAAAAATGTTCTTCACTGGCTTAGCTTTGTCCCTAGGTGAAGATGGCAAAATTATTTACTGAAAAGCAGGGTACTTGCTAGGTATGTGTGCTGTAGGTAAAACAAGCCAGAACGGTGTGCTCTTGTTTATTGACTGTGCTGGGATATCTTCATCAGTCTGGAGCAATATGTGTTAAGCAGCTGATAGGATAAGAGTTTTCTTAAAGGATAACTCAATAACTGGTGTTTAGAAAGAGTCTGAAGAGATGGCTGGGGAGATGACTGACCCAATGACGTTAGTTTTCAATAAACTGTGGAAGATGAGGCATATGTTCCAGAAATGTGTTTTTGGAGCAAGCAAGGAGTTACTTGTCCAGACATCTGTCTGAAACAAAACAGAGGGGAAGCTCCTGGGACATCAGTGATGCCTTTAGAGTTGAAATGACTCTTGAGAGGGTTTTATGGGACATAATTCTTGTCAAACAAGTGTGACTGAGGAATTATAGGCCTGGGTTTAATAACAACACTGAGTTTATACATAAGTGCTTCACAAAAGCCCACTTATCACTACAAAATAATGTTACTATACAGCATGTTCTTAGAGCATGTGTTAAAATGAAGAACAAGTTAGCCAAGTTTTAATAGTAATAGTTAGTGGGATTCCCTATCACATAGGTGTTTGAGATTTTTTTCCTCTGCAGTGATCTGTGCTCTTCAGTGCTTTCAGAAAGGTCTGGAAGCAATTGTGGCAACAGCTGTTCAGCAGCAGTGAATCAGACACAGCAATGCAGATTTCTTGGGGCCTCTTTCTGGAGGAGAACAACAAAAGCATTTCAGTAAGGCAAATCTGAAATTATACATCTAGGAATAAGAAACATAAGGACTTCCAACAAATAGGGGACTGTATTCTAGAGTCAAAAAAGGGGTTTAGTGATTGTAGTGGACAAGCAGTTCAAAAGAAATTCTCTGTGGGATAGGTAGAAGGCCTCCTGTGTTGCTTGATGGACTAAAAGGCAAATACTCAATAGAGTGAGTGTGGATGTACAGAAATACACAGGCACATGAAGGTTTTTTCTTTATGCAGTGTTGATGAAATTGATCCTGGAATGCTTGGAATAATGTATGCAGTCTGAGTGCCAAAATTCCTGTTCTTTATTAAAAACAAGCAAACAAAACCAGCCAACCAAGCAAAGCAGAAAATATCAAGAAAACAGTCTAAAGACTGAAGGAAATACTTTCAGCTCTGGAAGTCCTTACCATGTATTTATTGTAGTCAATAAGCATGTCCAAGTGGAGAAAAGGTTGGAGACTAAGAGTTGAGATCTGTTCTTTTCAGCAGAGAAAGGAGATACAGTAAGTGTGAATCGCAGAAACTTTACCCTGAAAAGGGGGAAAAGAAAGCGCATGGCTTTAGTGTTGGGCATTAATTTTAAGCAAAGCAGCTGGTTCTCTGTTCTGTAGAACCTGTTGGGGGGAAGCCCAGAGCAGCACACGAGGTGACAGTGCTTGGTAGAGGGGGAATGGTGGGGAATGCAAGAGCCTGCAGTGAACAGGCGCCGAGACCAGTGAGCTCTGGAGCTGGTAGCACACTGCATGACATGCAGCACTCCCCACCCCTGCTCAGCTGAGTTACCAGCTGCCCTCTTTTAAAAAGATGGGTGTATGTCCTTCCCTTCCCATCTCTAGGAGTGGGAAAAGGTCGCTCATGAGGATTTTTGGCTTTCTAAGCAGTAGTGTCAGCAGGCGCTTCCCAGTGGGTCCTGGGGTGCTTCCTACACCCCCCAGGCTCAGCAGCTCCTCAGCAAAGCCATATTCTCCAGGCACAGCCCTGTGGTCCTGCAGGTCCTGCATCTCCAGGTGTGTTTGTGCTCAGATGTAGTGACAGCACATGTTAGAAGGCTTTATTGCTTATCCTGTGTTTCCTGGGCTGCCTGGGAGCAGAAGAGGACCCTGCTGTGCCATAATCAAGTGTATGTCAGAGTTCTTTATTCCAGATCTTCACACAGAAGAAACACTGTTCTCTTTCCTCATCAAGCCCCAAGCTGGCTAATAAAAGAACAAATTCAATGTATTCCAAGCACAAGGCAATCTGTCTTAGCAATGATCTTAATAAAGTCTAGTCAGCAATAAACCCTGGTAGTCAGAAGTGATTTTCCCTGAGTGTCCTGATTAGGGAATGCTGTTCAATTATCTGGATTCCAACGAGCAGCTGGCATACATGCTGCAGACAGAAAGGGAGAGTGGGGGAGAGGTCTTTAATTATCTTCAAGTCAGCAAAGATCAGTGTGTTGAATCAAAACAGATGGAGTGTATAATCCACTAGCAATACTCATGATTGGGTAAATATAGTTATATGGCAAAAGCAGGAAGGCAAAGCAAGTGGAGAGGAATTTCCTCATGGGTGGGCTTTGAATGTTGGTATATTTACAGAGTCACTGCTAGCCAGGGTGGAAGTGTGAAGTGTAAATACAGCATCAGAGTGAACCTTCCTGTGGTGACTTGCAGAGCTGCTCTGGGGAAGCAGCAGGGTTTGGGAAAGTCAGTTCCTTGAGGAACCTTGCACTTCGTGTTCCACTGGCAGTGGCTGTGTTGCAGGGAGCAGATGTGTGAGTCTCTTGGTTCCAGAGGGCACAGGTTTAATCCTTTTCCTGGAGGGCACTTCAGGCAGATGAGCTGGACTTGTTAGACAAAGTAACTGAAGGTGTTTCTGGACAGCTAAGAGCTGGTGAGATGTGTGACAGAGGCACCATGCAGCTGCTGGCTGGAGCCACAGTGCTGGTGGGAGCTCAGTGTTCTTCCTGGTTCCCAGCTGAGGTTTGCACTCCTGCTAGGCAGTAGTGGGAGGGCTGACCTGACAGGCTTGCCAGAGGCCAGCAGGAGCTTCCAGCCAGCAGCCCCTCTGATGGGCTGTACTGATTCACAGGGTTTCCTGGTGTGATGCAGACTGCAGGTGTTTGTGAGGGACAAGATTAAATCCAGTGGCACTTGCATGGGGTGCTGGTTAGTTGTTAGGGATCAGTGTGTAGGCAAGAAGCCACTGGTGACAGGTGGGAGGGCTTGCTGCACCCAGGGCACAGCTGAGGGTGCTGGTGTGTGCTGTGTGCTAACCTGCAGGGCTGGCTTTGTGTGCACGGGCACACCAGCCCAAAGCACCAATACAGAGAGAATCTCTGCAGGCTCAGGCAAGTGTGTGTGGGAGACTGGCACGGGCTATCTCTGCCACTCCATCTAAGCCCTGATGATAAGGGCACCATAACTATTGCAATGTGGCTAACTCTGAAGTGCATTTTAGTGACATGTGGCGAGGAGCCCAGAGCCAGGCCGGGCCGTGTGGCTCCCACAGCAGCTGGTGTGTCACAGCAGAGGGGACATGGCCTGGGGGCAGCCCCGGCTACAGAGAGGATCTCTGCAGGCTCAGACAAGTGTGTGTGGGAGACTGGCATGGGCTATCTCTGCCACTCCATCTCTGCCACTGAGGATAAGGGCACCATAACTACTGCAATGTGGCTAACTCTGCAGTGCATCTTAGTGACGTGTGGCGAGGAGCCCAGAGCCAGGCCGGGCCGTGTGGCTCCCACAGCAGCTGGTGTGTCACAGCAGAGGGGACATGGCCTGGGGACAGCCCCGGCGGCAGGGAAGCACTGCCTGGACTACTTTTTCTGTCTCCCCCTCCAGCCATCAGTTTTTCTCATTGAAGCTAGCTCTTCTGGGGTGGGGGGAAATCAGTCTCAGACGTAAAACCACGTATTGATACGCAGTCACGTGCTTAAATGTGTACACTGCAAATTGAAAAGGGTGGTGGTGCAAAACCTCTTACTGGTTGAGGAGGCAAGAGGCATATGGCATGTATTTATTCTGTCTGGCTGCTTCCTCTTCCCCTTTTAGTTGTCTCCTAGGATTTGGTCTCATTTTCCAAACCTCAGCAAGTTCGAACAGCCAACTGTAGGAAACCAAATGCATATTTCTAGGACATTGAACTGAGCTTTCCATGTAAAGCTGTCTTATTTTATAGCTCTTTCTTTGATTAATAAAGATGCTCTGGTTGAAAGGCTTTTCTCACAGTCCCATAGGAGTTTGAAATGCATTCTAACTCCAGAGGAGACCTAAGCACAGGTTTGTAGTTGGAAGCATTTGAGAAACCCTAATTTCTGTCAGTGCTTACTATGAATGTATCAGTGTAAAACTTAAATGAAAAAAAAAAATTACATAGAAGCACCTTTTTTAAAGAAAATTATTATTAGATAGATAGGGTTGAAAAAATACATAAATCCACCTCAAATGTAAAATATTTCTATAGTTTCTTTAGCAGAAGTTTCTGGATTTAAGGGTTACTTTAATATCATGATTAAGAAGACTGGTTCAGAGGAGGAACACTCCACTTTTCCCTTCTAGAAGCTTTTCAACAGTATCCCAATACTTGAATACAAGAAGAGAAAATTGTACTCTAAGCAACTCCATTAAAACATTAGTCAGAACCAGAGAAATCAACATGAGAGGCATGAGTAAGGAACAGAAAAGGCTTTATTACATCAGACAGATCGTACTGGGAGACTCACTGTCATCTCACTTCAGGTAATGCTCAGCAGAGAATAACTCCCAGTATCTTGGGCCAGTAGGTACCAGTGCCACACTGAGTTATGGCATATTCCTGAACAAAAGATTTGGATATGCAGAACAGTTTATATTAAAAAATAATAATAAAAAAAACCAAACAGTTTCGGTTCCTAAGACTGTGACTGGATATTTACTGCTCTGAATGTGTCCCATCCCTTTCACTTCCTTTACAACCCATCCCCTAATAGCTAAATGGAAGAATAATCTTAAAAGCTTACTTCTCTGCTTTTTGTTTTCTAGTAAGGCAGTGACATCTTCCTTTTAAAATAAAGTACTGGGCACTTTTCAGTGTGAACTTCTCACAAGAGCACAAGTGCCTGTAGCCAGAGATTTGGAACAATGTCATCACTTTGCCACAGCAGTGGCCTTTCTAGTCTGAGGGGTCCAAAATTATGTTTGACCTCTGTAAGCCCCGTTTTCTATTTTTTATCAGCCTTACTAGTGTACAGGAACAGGCTGATCACAGTGGTGTGATCAAAAGCAGCTCTATTTCAGTAATGCTCTTACTAAGACTCTTTCAAGATGAAGCTGTCAGAGGATTTCTCTTTTAAGGCCCAGCTGAGCACAATGAGCAAGCATATGCACAGATCCAAAATCAGTGACTGTTCTCTACAGTTGTTATTCTTGTGTGCAACCAACTAGTGGCTTCCCAGAGAAACAAGGAGTAGTTCACATTCTGAATGATTAGTGCCATCTGCATTTTATAGTGTCCTTGAGAACAGGTACAGGACTCTTCACAGTACTGCAAAAGGTACAGAATCTCACAACACAAGTTTTGGGGTTCTTTCTGTATCAATTGTGAGCAATTTTTGTTTTTAATAAGACCTGAAGAGAAGAGCATGGACTCTGTTAACCAGAGGGAACAAAAATATTCATAACTTGCTAGATCTCGTCATTAAAAAGTGTGCAGTGTGGGTCTTTAAGTGTTTCATTGACTATTTGAAAGGTGTAGCATAATTAAAAAAAATATCTCTGTAACTGACATGTAATTTTAAAATATTTTCTCCTTATTCAACTCCAAACAAGACACTGTAAATATTGTGCTGAATTTAAGAGCTTACTTTACTCTGTCTTTGAGTTTCTAATAATATTTGAAAAACGGTGAAGCCAAAATGGTTTTGGATAGGAGAGGGTCTTGTTTTGGAGAAAACTTGCACTTTTCCCCACCTAACGCCATCCATCCTAAGTGATCCTCCTCTACTGCCCCAACCATGGTGTACAGCTGCTGCCCACCTGATCCTGTGCCATTCCATGTGCTCCAAAGAGGCATAAGCAGTTGGTAGCTGAGCACAGAAAGGGTCATCTTACATGTGCTGTATTATCTGTTTAAAATAGGCTAATTAACATAGCATGTAATTAATTATTTGTTGACAGGCACATTATTGGGTTTTATACCAGGAGAAAAAAAATCCTTCTGGTGGCAAGTCTGCTTATCCTTAACTGGAACAGTTCTGATGGGAAGCATAAACCACTTGTAATTTACAGAGCATCAGGGAAACGACCTGAATTTAAAGCCCCACAACATGAAAAATACCTCAGCTGATAACTGACACTCATGGTTTGGGATCCAGCCCCCCAGCTTTCCCTCTGCATAGGGGGAGATTATAAAGGGTCCTTTCCAGTACCTTTCTAGATCACCCACTTGTGACACCCACCAGCAGTGTACATGTACTGCTGCCCATGGGATTCCTGACCCTATCAACAGTGCCAGCAATGGGTGTTCAGGGGACCCCACTATTTTTTTTGATATGTTTTTTGTTGGTGGTTTTTGGGTTTTTTTTAATAGTTTGAGTTAATGATTTGGGCCCATTCTTGAGCTGGCTGGAGGAGAGCTGCCTCTGTGTTCAGCTGTCTGATTGAACAGTTTCAGCTGCTTTCAAATCCCAGCAAAACCTTTATAGGATGTTTACTACAATAATTCCAGAAGAGCATCTTAGATCAGGATTATCTTTAGTGTGAGGGTTGTACAGTACAGAACATTTACCCGTATGAAAACACAGGGGCAGAAATGATCCCAGTTTGGATTCCTAAAGCAGTGCATAGGGAGCTCTATATTTTATTACTACAAATACTACTTTATTTCTTACATTGCAACTCAAACTTCTCAGGGTTCTAGGGAGCAGGCAATCCTCCAGAACGAGGGAAGCAGGGTTTGAGGATTTTTTAAAGATTGGTATGTTCATAACAGAACTATGCGAGTATCATCTTTAAAAATAAAGACATGAATATGAATTATAAAACTAGCTAAGGGTAATTAAGCCTTGCAGGAAAATTTTTTCTTATCTGTGCAACAGAATGAAAACAAACGCAGGTAAAATACTCAGAAACCCCAAAATCAAATTAGCCCTGTAATGTGTGCAAGCAAAATTATGATCAAAGTGTGAACTAAAGCTTAAGACCTAAGAACTCCAAAGTTTTTATTGGTGTGACAACATCTCTGTTTGAAGAAAAATAAAGTTCATGAAATTTACATGATGATAAACTTCCGAGCTTCCACAGATTTTTCATAAACAAAGAACATTCATGAATCAGTGAACCACAGCAACAGTAAGGCCCTGCCTGTTTTGCAGACTGATTTAAACTCTGAGCAGGAAGGCAGGAGGGCACTTTGATTCCAGTCAGAGGGGCTAGGATGAACCGAGCTGTCCAATTCCATGTTCCGCTCACTTCGTGAGCTGAGGCAGTTGTATTTGGGTGGGTATTTGAATAGATGGTGGTAGCTTTGCACTAAGCCAAACCATCCAAAGTGGGGCAATAAACGAAAATGGGATGTAGAAAGTAATGCTCAATTTGTTACAAAATCAAGGGCATACTGAACAAATCTGAGAAGCATTTCTGACCCTTTGAAAAACCTGTTGATAAAACAGTATCCCAAACTCAAGGCAAGATTCTGAGCCTTTTAATGTTACCTGGAAAAATTATCTCCATCAGTTGAGGTCAGGAGTTATGTTCTAGCCAATGGCTCAAGGGGTCTGCAGTTCCCAGGCTCTCAAGTTAGACCTGAGGCTAACAGGATCTTCATCACTGGTGGAGGCAGCAGCAGCTGAAGGAGCAGGCTGTGGCCCTCCCAGGGGCTTTCGAAGTTTTGGTTCTGAAATGCTAAATTCCATCATGGGCTCTTTCCTCTCCACCACAGGTGCAAAAAACCAGTAATGCTAATTCCAGCAATCCAATCCTATTTCATATGCAGAAATTAACCCAAAGGCAAGTAATAAAATTGCATACATCATCCCATTCAATTATTCAGCAGTTTTGCAGACATACCGGAAAAAAACTAGCTTTCAATATAAAAATTGTCTATGAAACAGTCTAACTTGAGTTTTTCTCCATGGATCATAATTCCACATGTGCTGCTGGATAAAGAGAAAAAAATTAAAAAATAAAAAATAGCACTCCGTTTTCAGCTGCCTTAATTGTTAGCTTGGTTTGAAAATCAGTATATAAACCCCAAAGACTTGTTCTTTACAAGGTTAGCAGTGACTGAAGAACAATTCATACTGATGGTGCACACTGGCACTTTAATGAAGGGTTAAGAGAAAGCCAAGCTCATAAAATTGCAGGAACACTGAGGGTCTTTAACAGAACTGGAACAAGCGTGCAGTACAGCTCTGTTTCAGAATCAGGTTGTTACACCAGCCTCACTCAGCAATGTCCTTTCTGTCCCATTAAAATATACAGATTATTTCACAGATCCTCCATGCAAGCCATTGCATGGTGCAGGCTCACCGTGAACAGGTACACAACTTAACCCCAGTCCAAACAGGAAGAAAATCACAGAAACAGAAAGATTACCATGTGTGTGTTGTCCTGGCATCTTGGCTGGTGTTCCTGTTTCCTTTTCTTTCTGGAAAAGGCTCTGGAGCAGTTTGATTTCTTGATCATAGTCCTGCCATTCTGGAACTATACGCATTGCTGCGTGCAACTTGGGTTCTTTGGTCATTGGGTTATTACACTGCAGACAAAACAAACTGCTCAGACACTCAAGGCTTAGGAGGAGGAGTATTTACTGAACAGAGGTGTGCTTCCCCCTGGTGGAGATAACCTGTCGCTGGTGAACGCCACATGGCTGTATTTTAGCTAAAGTAGAGTGTAAAGCCTCTTTCCAAATTCATAATAATGCCACTGCTCCAAGTAGGAGAAATATAGAAGCTAAAGGCAAATGCTGAAGTGCATTTAAGTAACAATAGGGGGATGAGGTGCCTAGATAAGAAGTAGGGAAGTGCCTCAAAAATTGGTCACTGTATTTGATTGTGACATAAGAATGAGGGTTCATAACTGCACTTACCAGATCAATGGTTTTTGCTCTCTTCTTTGAGGCATCATCACACCATGTTTCACACCACAGCCACTCCTGTGGGAGTGATTTAATTGGCACCTGATGGATCATGTTGTTTGGCAAATCCTGTTGTGAAGAGTAAAAGTTAGTAGCAGTTTCCACAGGGTGCAGAGTGGGAGGAGCAACCCCTCAGCCAGACAGTATTGAGAAGTTTAACTTTTGTAGAGGTTTTTTTTTTCTAGTGCAAAAAAAGTGATGAATCAACCTTTAATTCCATTCCAAAGTCTTTTGGAAAAAAAACTGCTTACTACAACTGTTCATCTTGTATTGCTGAAAATTAGTTCTTTAGCAAACAGTATTAAAGTGGTAGTACCAATCTAGTGCCAATCCTGTACCGGTCCAGTTTAGAAGACTACTCTTAACTCATTAAAACCACTGTGGTTTTTTCCATCTGCCACAGTTACAAGCCTTATTTCCATGTGAGTGACCAGAAAAGCACTCAGAGCTGGATAGCTCAGGAAGCAAGGGCCCAGCTGTGTTACATATTTGTCTTGGAGTAGACTGGAAGATTTGATAGTCTGAAGACATTTAAGGGGAAGGTGTTGTTTCTACCCACCAGTTAATCTGAGCCTATCCATACCTGCCTCATTTCAAGGCTGGGCATAACGGGACTGCCACCATACCCCAGTAAAACAAAACAAACACAATGAAAACACACCTGATCAAGGTTGGACAGACTGTTAGGATCTTGACTAAGACCCTGATACTGTCCTCTGAGTCGATCGCCAGCTGCTATCTTTCTGAACTTCTTCAGATCCACAACATAGAGCGCGCTACATGGAGATGAGGCAGTTAGTGATGACACTGGACTGGCGGGCGCCTCTTGGAGGCAGCACAGCCCATTATCTAATACAAGGCAGGAGCACAGTTCTAACAAAGGTCATGGCACGTAGGAAAAAACACTTTCAACAAATCTATCTTAGCTTTGCTGTCATGCAGTCCCTTCTTCCAACATATGTTATTAACAAATGAAGGTGTCTGGTTAGTTAAGGCTTCGCTTCATTTAACACTCTGGCTCCTCATCTGTAGAAGCTGCAGCATACTGACAGTAACTGCAGTGTCCCTACTGCTTCAAATGGGCCACAGGCAAGGGAACCTTAAAGAGGCAACAGGAAGCAAGAAGTGGTTCACTGCAGCGTTGTGTACCTCAGCTAGCTTGCTGCTAATTCTAAGTAGCAACAAAAGCTTTCCCCCTCTATTTAAAAAAATAAAAATTCTTCAGTACCTGATGTGGTATTTTCTTCCAGCTAAATGACTCGCCCAGTATCCAGATTTCCAGAACCTGTAGCCATCCATTTCTCTTCGACTGTCACAGAAGGGAGTATATCCATAAGGAGCACCATCTAGATTGAAATCTCTTAATTCCTTCAGATCCGTGCGCACAATCTGAAGGGAAAGGACAGTTTCTTTTTCTTTATAGAAGTCTGGCATGGGTTGTTTTGAAATTCTGGTGAGGATTTAACTCAAACTGAGCAAACAGTTAACAGAAGAATTACCTGTTACACCCTGCAGTCTTCTACATTATGTACACCAGTAGAGAAACACAGCACAAAAGGTGCTGTTTCCTCTGCCCTTAGAGCTGGAGCCACTAAAATGGAGCTTAAAATAATCTGACAGGGGTTGGTTTGACAGTTGAAGTGCCAAATTGTTGCTTAATAAGCCCCAGGAATTCTCACTATACATGAACTCTACTGTGATCCTTTGTATCCTTTCCTCTTGAAAGTTTGCAAACCCTTCAGGGATGAAGGCTTTTTACATCTTTTTGACAGAGAAGTTGTGGCAGCAATACTCTAAAAATACCACTCTAGTGGGAAAAAACCACATTAATCTCTCTTTTATAAACAGAACAAAAGCTGTCTACAATGAGTACAGCATAGCTGGAAATTTATCCTAGGTGATACTTTAGCATAAGTTGTAATTATTTTAACTGACATGGGATCATACCGTACATATTTCAGAGCACCTAAGGCATTTTATACTGAGATGTTGATAACCTGTACTTCTCAGTTCCATGGTTTTGAAGGAGTACTTTTGGCAGTTCTCACTGCACATCTGTCCTGTACTTTCAAACTGCTCAGGCAGTAAGCACGCACAAAGCCCTCCCAACACCATGTGCTCTGCAGCACAACACGGGCTCATGCACAAGAGATTTGCCTTCTCCACTTGGATCTGGCCAAGGTAAAAGTGGGGGGTGGCAGGGGGAGGGTGTGTGGTAAGTGATCTGCAGGCTGGGAGCACGGACTGAGCTGGACAGAATGGAAGGGTGACAAGAATCCATTTGGCAAACTAGCTGGAATCACAGTGACTGAATGAAGAACCAAACAAAAGTAAAAGACAGGCCAACAAAACCACTCTTTGTGGGAACAGGCAGAGAAACCAGCACGCACTGAAGCATGCTGTGGTTACAGAGTCAACCTTCAGTCATGCCTGCAAAGGGCTCAGGCTTGCAACCTTTTCAATAATACCAAAATTGTATTCAAGAACATACTATTGTTAGAGAAAAGGAATAAAGTAAAAGAGCAAGTAATTCCATCTCTACATTACCTGGTCAGCATCCACAAACAGGATTTTATCAACAGCCAATGGGAAGAGCACATCTAGAAAGAGGATCTTGTAACCCCAGATGATGCGCTGCTTCTCTGTTTGCTGATGAAGCCAGCGTGGCCATTTATACTGGACAAGCTCATACTGGAAGTTATACTTCTCTGCCATGTAAGGGATGAACTCCTGCAGAGGGAGGGGGAAAAAAGTAGCTTATCTCAGTTCTTTGTTCCTCTGCAGGAAAAAGAAAAGTGCATTACAAGAGATGGACTTCAGTCCTATAATAAGACATAAAGCATTAGAAAATTAAATACCATAAAGAATAACTACAGTTCCATTGTTACTCAAAGACATAACCACAAACTGAAGTCAGTACAAACTGTAAAGCCAACTGTCATAGGACAACTTCATATTTTCACATTTTTCCCCCACACAATTACTTATGAGCCATTTTATAGTGATCCACAGATCAGTTTAAAAGAATGCAATACTCAGATCATAAAATTCTGCAGATGGGAGAATCATTATTTAGGGCTGTACAAAGCAGTGTAAATGGGAATAATAAAATGAGAGCAAAGAATTGGAAGAAATTTTTTACTGAAACAACCTGGCCCACTGTCAAATCAGCTGACATTCCCATCTGTGAGGCTGGGAGAGTACAGGTTTAGCCAAGGCATGCTGGTACAACTCGGCCCTTAGGAGGGGACAGGCGAAGCACGTTGTTGCACAACCCCCAGAGAGACTGACAACAGCAGTCACAGCACAACCAATGACTGCAATAACAGGCACACTGCCAGTTATTTCCCTGGAGGGGAGAAGGTATGATACTCTAGGAAGTACTACTTCCCAATATTAAACATTAAAAGTTGCCAATTCCTGAAAATTTTGACATCCGTTTATTTACCTCTGGGTTCTGTTTCGGCTCCTGCTGTTTGCTTCATGACACATCACACACAGTTGGGAGTATTTCCAGGTGTGCTCCTCTAGGGCCCCTCTCACACCTACCACATGAGTGTTCATGTGCTCTGGGCAGCCTTAAACACAGTTTCAATGTCCCCTTGTATGAAGCTCTCTCCATACCTACTCATTGGTGTTGCCTCTCTGGTAGTTTTTTGCCTATAACCTGTTAACCCTTATATATTAGATATAAGTTTGTAGGCCTGAATTTCATTTTAAAATCTACCCCTTTGTCATATGAGTCAAAAAGACTCTTTCAAGTATCATTTTCCTAATATGTGCTGTTGTCTTAAATATTTACCTTCAGCATGAGTCCACTGTCAACCTGTCAGTTATTTCTCAAAACTTTCTAGGCAGAACCACCAGCCTATACCACCTTGATGCTTTGGCAAAACAGAAGGTATACAGACAGGTAATTGCACATACATTTACCCAACAGTATGATACACAGGTTACAACTTCTTTTTTTGTCTTAAAAAAAAAAAAATTCCCCACCATAGAGTAAATTTCTAATCAGGAACAAACCTTGAATGTAGGTGATAAGTAGTTCTTCAGAAACCAAAACTTTAAAGGAGTCTTAGTATGCTTCAGCACAGACAACATCATTATGCTATGAAAAGAGAAAAAGCAAAGCACTTACAGGAACAACTGCCACCCACGAGAGGTGAGCTGTGCCACAGATTACAAACTGCTGGTTTACAGTATTAGACTAACTGCAGTTGTGTGTCAGGCATGAAGAACATGTCAGTCATGTCATGACACAGGAAGAAAAAGTAGGTAGTTTCACTTGCAAATTGCTTCATTTTATCTACAAAATTACTAAACCCTCACAAATGTATATATTTTAAGTAGTCAAAGAATAAACAACCTGTGTTATCTTTCACACTCCTTTGAGAACAGAAGTTCAGATTCTTTTCCAAAGCAACTATGACTTATTTTATAACTTCTGTTACTTATTTTATAACTTCTGAACAATACACTTGTATTTGGTTATATTGTAGTGAGAAAATTTAGGACAGCAAAATACCATCTATTAAACCAAGTCTATTTTAGAGGTATGAATGTTATGCAGACATAAGTTCCTATAATACAGTAAATGCAAAATGTAGAGGAATTCTGAGCTTCTGGAACTGCTGTGGTTTTGTTTTTTTTTTTAAATATATATCCTTGCAAATTCTAACCTTTTTCCTTGTGGAAAGCAGGGCACATTACCATGTGAGACCCCCAGATGATAAATTCTGAACTAACCGTAGGAATCTTTCATAGAGGTGTCCTGAAGCCACAGAGAATATATTTAGCACATCGTCTTTATCCTGTTTCACATCTTCATTCTTTTGGCCTCCTGTGAATCCCCTGAAAGGGCAGATGTGTTTATATAAAGGACAAGATAGTGAGAGCCAGCTATGCAGGAAAGAGTGCAAAGCAGTAGCCCAGTTCTCTAGAAACAGAAGGGCCCTGTGAAACACAGCCCTTAATCAGCACTCTTAGACATAGCTGTGGAACATCACAGACCTAACTGTATCATCAAACAGTTTTCCAGTTTCAAGAGACGTGCAGGTAATTATTGAATTAGTTTTACCATTTAAGAGATTCCCAAAATCCAGATTCATTCTCAGTGGTACCATCACTTAGTAGATCTTCATTCATCATATCTAGTTTTTTCTGAACCTGTGAAGAGCAACACTGGATTGGTGAGTGGAACCACAGACTGGGCAAACAGCTACAGAGTGTTATTTTGACAACTGTAGGAAAGGATCATCAGGCCTTAAAGTTTCTTCCCCACTGTGGGTCAAACAGTCTTTTTTTCAGAGCAACTCTAGTTTTTAAACTCACCTTCACTTTAATAATTTTGCTCTTGAAGTTGCTGAGAACAACAATAACTTCACTGGCTTCAGGTGGAGAGTCTGTGCCATCGTGGCTGAAAGTACAGCAGAATATTGAAAGCACAAACATGTTCTTTGTTTCTTCTACACATTTTTTACAAGGTATTAGGCCTTAGCACTCTAAAACAGGTTTGAGACATGCCAAAAGTAACAAGGACATGCATTTGAACACACCCTGGGTTTTTAAAATTAATTAATTAATTTAATCTTACATAACGTGCTCAGTGTAATCTGCTGTTCACTTCACTGTGCTTTGGCAAGGAACTGTTAGACTCACATATTAGAATGCCTACTTAGTTCAGAAATTTCAGAAGAACAAAAAATGAAGTAATTTTTTACTGTCCTACCTGTAGATTCTGTAGATATCCTCAGATCTGCCCTTTCTCAGTCTCAGAGTCCAGGCACCAGGATTGGCTTTTAATTGAAAGTAACCCTGTGAAGTAAAAAGAATATTTGTTAGTTTCCAGACAATGCAAATGTAGAAGAATCACCTTTTTAAGTCATGTATGTTGACCCACTGTTCTTGATCTGAAAATCATTACTTGTAAGCTAGATTATTCCTGAAGGCATTACAACTCAAAGAACAGGAGAAAAAAACCCAGAAGTTCCATTTAAAATTGTGGTTTTTTCCATAAGGGGCAGGAGTATGAAAAGGTCTAACATTATTTGTTAGATCAAAGTCCTCAGGGTGTCCTGATGGGAACAGTGCAATCCCAAAGGGTTTGCCTGCAGAAATTTGCCTTCCTGAAGGAATGAGTGATTTTCAGAACACTACTTGGTAACTACACAGTAGTGCACTAAAGATCTGCCTAAAAAACAAAAGCTAAATGAATTTTGAAGCTCTACAGACTGGTATTTCTTCTACAGCGTGAAACAAGAACATACATAACTTATATGTTAGAAGATGTCTCTTCTACAGAACCTAAAAAATTAGTGTGACATTCAGATACTGTATACAAGTCTTGTTGAAACTTCAGGTTCCAGACCTGAATATTTCCTCCAGTGATACAGTTTATTATACCTATAAAAGGTACAAACATTGGAAGTGATGCTTCAGTGTCCCATCCAATTTTGTACTGTGACCCCAAATTTCCCAATTCCATATGTGAACCAGTTTGCATTAAAAATATAAACTAATAAAAATAAATAAAAAAAAAAACAGGGCATGTTCCTGGTCTCTTCATACCCCTTCTCAGTACAGACACTGAGCTGAGGAAGAGGATTCCCAGATACAGCACTGTGTCCTGTGGCACATACACTTTGGTTTAACTAATTAGAAAAAAAGACACCTCCAAGCCATTAAGCTTTACTCCCTAACATACACACAGGTGATCACAGGTAAAATAAAGGTCATCTTCCTTTCTACAATAAGAAATATTACATCATTGTAGGATATACTTTGCCTAAGAAAAGGTGCAGAGAAATAGAAAATGTATAATTTTAAAAGAAATATTTAGCATTAGTAAACAATTTTTTCTTGCTCTTTCTTTAAAGAATCCAAAAAAGCCACAACAGGAAATTTGCTCCATTTTTTTCCCTAACGTTATGTACCAAGAAAATGCTCCAGTGACTAACTTGCCTTGCCATGATTTCAGCCAATTACCTGTCTCACTGCCCACAGTGGACACAGAAAACAGGCTGATCCCTTATGCAGCTCCCTTATAAAGGCAGCTACAAGGAAGAATCACATGCTTGGATTTCTGTCACCTTTTCTCAGCTATATTAAGCAATTCCCATTCTTTCACACTTCCTTTGTTTTCTAGAATGTTGACTACTCTTGCTTACTCTCTCCATTTGTTCCCCAGATCTCCTGAAGAAAATGGGTCCCAAAACAAGACAACTGCCCACCTGAGGCTTACAGTACCAGAGTGGATGCAAGCAGTAGCTGCCTACAAAAAACAGAACTGCCTGGCCTTCCTTGGAAAAAGGTTGCTTAAGAGTATTGGCATAGGTCTAAGATATTCCAGAAGTCACTACTCAGTGAGCTGAAGGGAAAGGAGCACATCTTGAAGAAGGTAAGAGATAAAGAAGTACACTGCAAGGTTTCAGAAATCAGCCTGAGGAATTACGTGGGTCTGATACATTTGCAATCAACTGTGGAGTGCAGCTAACATCACATACCCATAACCTATGTCCTAGAAAATGCTCAGTGGTTTCTGCAGGTGACTGTGCTGATAGTCTGCTTACCAAGTTGGCCATAACAATGGTATCAACGATGACAGGACTGGTTGAAGTTCCCAGTGTAAACTGGAGTCCCCGAGGTGGCTGTCCAGTAGTAATATCATAGCAGTGTCCTTCCAGAAGCAGGTACTCCAATTCATATTCTGCAGCTACAACACTATCCACCTGTAAGGAGAAAATACTGCTGAATTCAGCACTAGCTCTATAGTGCAGATTTCTAGTGGTTCAGTCACTCTATAAAATAGCCACAGTAATTAAATAACAGTTTCACCTAGAAAGCCTTAAAAAGTTCATCTCCTTTAAGTAACAACCTTCATACCTATATTTTGAGGAGTGTCCTCACCAAGAAGATTTGAATCTCAACAGGTAAGATGCTAGGATAAGAAAAGGAAAGCACTGCTGCTCCATTTTATTTTTTTTTTTAAACTTTTGTTGAAGAATGTAGTCAAGTAAGTGATCAGTCTGGAGTCTCATGAAAAGTATATGACAGGCTCCAGAACTTTGAGTTTAAATATCTTTAAAGCTTGTCTCATCTAATATTTGTCATCTGAAATAAACATTTTGCTTTGCTCTGCATTACTCTTACATTGTGCTAGGGTACTGTCAAAAATATCAATTCCTTTTTTCTACACCAAACTAAAGTGTCAAAAAAGAAAGAGAAAAATAAACCAAACAAACCCAGCACCAAAAATAAATTGTTTCTCTACCAGGCTAAACTGAGATGTAGCCTGAGGATGCTACATAAGCAAAATATTAGTCTAATCTCACAAAGAATCTTCTCTCATTGCACATCCAAAATGACACTTTAATTGCTACAGCACCAATAGACTGTGTATTAGGAACTGGAAATTGCATCTGCAAAAGTAAAGCTCCTATTTATTTGGAGGCTCAGGATGGTAATTCAAATGCCTGAAGCATTTAATCCCCTTCTCTCTCAGGCTTTCAGTTAATTTAAGGAGGGGGCATGGAAATCAGAGGCTTAAATGTGCAGTAGTATCAGAAGTTTGGTGGTTTGTTTATGGCTTTACAATTAGTTTAAGAGATGAAAAGCAGAATAAGCCCTGGAAAAACAACACCATTTAAATGCAGTAGTATGAAAATGTTGATTTCTCCTACCTCCTCTAAGTAAATATTATCCAGGTCATAGGGGGTTCTGACAGATTCCACCATCCAGCTCTCAGGAGTGTTCAGGTTCAAAGTGAACAGTGGAGACTGGGGCATATCCAAAAACTTGGCAATTGGTCCTGGAGCAAAGTTATTGTCTGCTGTGAAGGAGATCTCGGGCTCCAAAACATAGCGATAAAAGCTGAAATGTCAGAAAGGAAATGTTAGAACACATTTCTGCCAAACTCTGCAAGTCTTTCACTCTTGTTGAGCCTGCTGATGGCAATGACTTTCCCAGACTTCCAATGTCTCCAAGGGTTTGTCCAAAGCAACACAGGTTGTGTTGATGTTAGAACAGGTCAGAATTTTCATCTTGTAGGACCAAACAGAATGCAGAAGACTAACCATGAAGATTAGCAAGTTATTTAACTTTTTATACTTTCAAAATAGCAGAATTACCACAAATTCCCAGATTCTCTGTGGAAAATCATGCTATTATATAAATGAGCCCAAAGCATGAGTTATTGAGACTCCTGTCTGACATTTGACCATGTTTCTGTGCTTGCACATTCCAACAGGTTTTTCTTTCTTTCTCCTTAACCCTGCCATGCTATTGCTTACCTTTTCAGTGGCATGTCAGAAAGCTTGGACTGGCAGTTCATAAACACTCTGAGGTTCATATTTATCAGTTGGTTCAAAACCTAAAGTAATGAGAAAAATACACCCCTTAAAATGCTAACTGGGAAAGCTGACCACTGTTTTCATAGACAGGACCTCGAGTAGGTGTGTAACATGCTCATTCTCAAGCCTCCCTTCTCCTTACTAACCTTACCACAACCACCTTTTAAATAGTGGCTTTAAGAACAGTTACCTGCTCCCTCACAGTGCAGGCTTTTTGGGGTGCAGAGGCTTTCCTCCTCAAGAAAAGTCACTGCAAACTAAACTGTTAAAATGGTGAAACCAAACGCTGTCTAGATGATACCTAAGCATGATCTTGTTAGCATGTAGTACAGTGTAATTAGTTTTTCCACTAATAAATGTACTGTGCAACTCAGACACATTATTAGGAAGTCAGTGGCCACCACCCAGTGGAGCAGGAGTACAGACATGCCCAATATTACAGAACTGAGACAACTTTTTGCAGTGGCCATAAAATGCATTACAACACTGCATACATACCAAAAGCAACGGGGCAAGTCTCTGAGCATCTCTGGTCACAGGATCAACAACAGCCACAACATCAAAGTATGTCTCCCCCTCTTTTGGTCTCAGTTTGACTGCACTGAACAGAAGAAAAAAAAAAAATTAAGATGACCTTTAAAGGTCCCTTCCAACCCAGGCCATTCTGTGATCCTATGTGTGTATATAAAGACAGGTAGACAGATAAAATTAATTTCTGTAGTCTCACCATACCCTGAAAACTTTTGGGGATTTGACTATTGCTACTTGGATTTTTGAACTATTTTTAAGTTCAATGCAATGTAAAGCAATGAGAATGTTAAAAGACAAAGAAAAGCATACTGCTCAGTAATCACCAGCAATCCTGTACCTGTATCGTTCTTCAAAAAAGTGATACTCAATCCTTGCTTCTCCCTTTGGCTGAGCAGACAGAAGAGCATCCACTTTCATTACCAAGTCACTTGCACTGGAAAAAAACAAAGAACAAAAGGGTTTGCAGATACTCAGAAAATGTGTGTAGTAAATCCCTACAGACTTAGGCACTTTCCCACTTCGTTGCTGCTTGTCAGTGAGGCTCCAGCCAATACAGCTCCTCCAGCTTCCCTTCCAAGGTGACAGACCAGCCATGGCAGGCTGCTACTAGAGATAACAAATCAAGAACAGTGAACTCTGAGCACAGGAACACTGTAGGGGCTGCCAGTACTCTCAGAACTGCCTCCTGAATCTGGGGGAAACAGTTACAGCTACCTACCTCCAGGAGATTGGGAATGACAAAAAAGCCACTAAAGCACTTAAAACCAAATAGAGGTAATTTACATCTTTTTCCCTGCTCCCTTGCCCCACTGAGCCTTGACCACACGGACATGTGCATGCTGGTTTATAGCACCCAGAGAGACTGTACTTGATAAAGCCTTCTCTAGGCTGCAGAAGGTCACGTTATCAGAGTACCACCAGTTTTTTTGCAAGCCTCTTCACATTTACTTACAGATCTTCTTCAAATCCCAGCTGCTGAATCTGAGATTTGATTTTCTGTCCTGACGTCTTCAGTATGATATTCTCAAGGAGATGAAAATCATCCTGATTGAACATCTCACCATCCTCTAATGGGCCAATAATCTACAAAAAAAAAGCAGGAACAGCATTATTAGGTAGAGGCTACACTGAAACAAAATGCAAAGATGTATTAAGTAAATACTTGAGCTCAGTCTTAGTGGCTATCAACTGTTTAGGCTGGTATTAAGGTCAACAGCAGCAGAATTTAACAGATAAATCTAGCTGTCTAGAGCCAAAACCCCCAGACTAAGGAATAAAATGCATGCTTAAAATTTTCACTGAGTGCTTTGTTTGCAGAAGTCCAGCATATTAAATTATACAAGCAATACAACATCTTGAAGGAGAAACAGATTACCAGGCCAATTCCAGTAGTCCAGCAAGACTGCAGCAAATCTCACTCCTCTAGCCTCTGGAAGGCTGAAAGCTATCTGGACAATTCTTGCTATTTTGCTAACGAGAGAACTAGAACACCACAACTCATTACTTGAAATGTTTTACCCTTTAAAGTTTGCAGCAACCACTGGAACTTGCAGGTTTTTTCCTAGCTAAGAAAACTTAATGCCATACACAGCCAAGTGGCATTATTTGCAGGGAAATACTAATGTAACTAAGTGGCTGTCATAAAGAGCTGGTGGAAGAAGCCAAGGCACAGCAGCATTCTGCCCCAGAGAACTGAAGCAGCACAGTCATCCCAATTTATCAGCCCATTCCACCCCTGGACTCAATCCAGGGCCAACATGACAGCAGCCATTATTTGAGAGATTTGTACAAAATGCCACCAACTAACTGCACACAGGATGGAGAAAAGGCCACACATGTCTGACTACATCAGACTGGAAGTGATCCTGAAGACTGCTGAGACCTAAAGAAGGCTGAGGCTCTGGGCCTGACCCCTACACTCTGCTGCTCAAGGTCTGTTTCCTTCCCACATGTTGAATCTCTTCTGCCTGCTGGTTGAGCTCACCCTTCCATTGCTGATCACAGCCCTCTGCCCCTTCTTCAGCTTCAGAACATCTCTGCAATACAGAGCATGGGAAAGAATAAAATCCACCTTGGAGGACTCAAAGGCTTCTTTGAAAATACTGATATCCATGCCCTGAAAGAAAAGAATAGTTGACATTGATTTTTTTTTTTAAATGCACCTTTTTTATTTCCATTTGAGAACATCTTTATATCATGCTAAAATTTATCCCCAGGCCCTTTTTGTTTGTGGTCTTAAACCCAGTTCTTGCCTGTCACCTTCAAACATTATCTCAGCTAACTATGAGAAAGGCCACAGCCCTAGTAATTGTTATTTAGACCAGTTGTTCAATTCTGCTCTTATTGATTCTTGCCTAACTTTTTTAAACTGACTTTAAGAAATGTGATTTTTTCAAAAAGATTATAGTTCTCTCTTGATGTCCAAAGGAACAACTGACTGACTTAAACAGGCCCCTGAATCTGCACCACTCTGGACTTCCCAAAGTTATGTAGCTTTGACATGTCTGAGGATTTACTTTGTTTTTCTATGGACTGTTATATTTAGGTAAGTTTACCTTTCACTGGAAAAAAAGCCACCAACCAACAGCAGAACCAACAGTGTTACTCTCCATTGTTACTGCATCTTTTGCACAGGAACATACTACACTACAAAAATCCATTGGAAGCACAAGCAGAGCAGCCTGCCTTTGTAAACACCAGCAAACATGCTTACCCCAACAGCAAACTCCAAGATGTCAGCTCCTGCCTCTACTGCCTGTGCAATTTCTTCCTTTGCCATCTTGGTGATGAAGTTCTTGGCGTTATTGGACGTCTGTGTCTGCAGAGCTGCCCATATGGCCTTAGCAACAACCGTGTTCTGGCTGTTTGGATCTTCACTGGGGTTATTGATCATGCTGATGCGCACGTTATTGCTGGATTTCTGCCATTCACAGAACAGGCATTAGGAGAGCTTCACCTCTCAGGTGGGCTTTCAATGGGACAAGTCAGTCTGTTTTAAATGCTATAGCTAAAGCTTTGTATTTCTTAACCAGAAAACCAGATTCCAAATTAGGTAAATAACAGCACAGGTTAAAAGGATGAATGGACTAATTTTACATCAACTATTTAGGTTACATACAGTCACTGCTGTAAAAGAAATCTCCTACATAATATTGTGCTACTGAAGAGACACAGGACCAACCAAAACACATTTTCAGTTTAGCACCATGGGCTTACAAGAACATCTTTTTTTTTTTATTGTATTAGCATAGTACCAAGAGGGGATTCTGTCCTAATACAAGAAGGTCAGTGATGTTCCAGCCCCTACAAATAAGATGAGGCTGGAAATTAGAGACCCCACAGGGGGTCTCTCTAGGTCTCCAGGTCCTACAACAAATGAGAACAGCACCCACCTGATGTTTAATTGCATCATACAACAATTGCCTCCCTGAAGGTTTATCAAAATCACCAACAATCCAGAAAGTAACAGGTCTAACAAAGGAATCATCTGCAATGGAAAAAAAAGGGGGGGAGAAATTTGAGAGTGAAAGCTTCAGTTTTTCCTCATTTGGAAGAAAAATATGATGCACATGCAAAGATATCAAAGAAGTAAAATTATGTAGGAAAGCCATGGATGAAGCTAAGCTATGAAGTCTGGCAAGATAAGAAATAATAGTACTGGCATTATGTTAGGTTTATCTACCTCATCCAGAAAACCTGCACAGGACAGCATGCGTCACTAAGCAGCTCTTTTGGGTTTTAATTTGTTTGCTACCTTTTTAATTCAGAAATTATGAAGGAACCTATAAATTACAGATTCCAACTAGGGTACAGCCATACTGCTTCTTACTACTGAAGCTGTTAGTTGACAAAATCATTGTTGTATATTGCTGAAGCAGACATGCATTTAAACAACTTTCTTCATTTCCTGCTGGTTCTAAAGCCAATGTTATAAAGGAACCCCAAAATTCCCAGAAAACCACCACATGAAATGCTAAAGCATGAGTTACCATAGATCTCCTTGGAAGACATTCCTGGTCAAGAAGCAGAAAGGCAAAGGGGAAAGGAAAGCGACATTAATAATTTGATAGTAATCCCACTGTGTATCAAGAACTGCACTGGGCATAACTGAATCACTGAAGTTCAAGTCCAACAAGCAACAAGTTTGTGCTAATTTTATTAGAATAAGCTTTGATGGTTTCCTTTCCTGCTGGAGCACTAATTACACTACACGTTACCAGTTTCATACCATACAGTGAAGCCTCCTTACAAAGACCATTTGGAAAAACTGCCATGCCATTATGACCTGCATTGTTAACCATTTCTGTTATCCTCCCTCTCTTAAAGCCAGCAAGACAGTGCTATTTCAGTGCTGCTGCTGAGCCAACAATACAGATAACTTTCCTATTACTTCAGAAAACAAATGTGCTACAGCACTGCTGTAATCAGGTATCAGTTATTAAATACTTTAAGTGACAGAAGAGGCACTGACCCAAAACTGTCACACCGTGGGACTGGACATTAATGCACACTTTCAAATGAGCATGTGGAGGTGTAGGTTTAATTAATACTCTACAAAGGGAAAACAAGAAGCTTGTTCAGATGTGACTGAACATGAACCAAGGGCAAATAGGAGACAGAAGGAGCAATGGGAACATTTAAGGCAGTGCTTGCAGGTGACAGAGGCTGGAGATAGTACTGGGCAAAATTGTGAGTCCAGTAAAGACAGCAGACAGGAACAAGAGGAACTGGTTCAAATGACAGTATTTTAGTTAAAATACCTGACTGAAATGGGCATTGGCAAGGCCTGATAGAGCTCTGTGTGATGGCTGTGCCTGATAAAGCTCTGTGTGATGGCTGTGCATGCATTTCTTACACTGAGAACACTAACAGGAGACTATGTATAACTGTTATAATACTGTCATTGAAAAAGCAGTACATGCATTGGTGCAATAAAAATAGCACAGATCATGTTAGGTGTGGTCCTATACAGTGGGCAATAACAGTTTGCTTCCTGAATCCATGTAATTTTTAGTAATTTTGAATGATGAGACAAAGAGCTAGAACCCCTTTTGTATTCTTCTAGTCAGTGTCCCTGCAGGATCAGAGCCTACACTGCTGCATTTCTGGTGGTCATTTGCAGTACAGCAAGAGCAGGGAGGGTGGGACCTCACTATTCACTGAAGGCTGGGCTGAGTTTGAAGAGAGAACAGTCTTGCTTCAGGTACATGTCATGCTTTATAAAAGAGAAAAATCTTTCCTTTTAACACTTAGATTGCACCATTACCCACAGGCCTGAACAAGGCTCAGTGCGTGTGTGGAGGACTCTAGATATGCTTGGAAAGACAGAGGAGATTGGGTTTGGGTTCATAATCCACTGCAGATGTTACCTTTCTTTGTTAAGTAGGTCATGCTGTTTGCAACAGCAGCTGTCTTATCTCTGGACTCCAGCGTGGTGAATCGAGCAAAGTCATCCACGTAGAAGTTATCTGAGGAAGAGGGAAAGTATTAGATGCTGAGGCAACTATTCCATGTAAAAATGAAAGAAAAATCACTACTATTACCAGAACATGAAGAATACATCCCATTTTGTTCCTCCTGATACTGCTTTTACATCTCATTTCCACTGTTAATATATAAGCTGAGGAATCTATTTTTGTTGTCTCCTAAGTTTTAGTTTTGCCTCACGGGTGACATTAACAACTGCATTGCTTATTTGAGATGCAGAATTCAGCTGAAAAAATGTTCAAGTCTTATTTAAGTTAATTTATGTAAATAATACACATTTAAAAATCTGTGTTACTGTTTTTCAAACAACTAACTCAAAACAGGTGGGTTTACAAGTGTTTTTGCAATAGCATCATTGTACTGCAGAGTCACTGCACTGGGTGTCAGGACATTTAGCCACGAAAAGTTCTGCTATATTTTAAGTAATTCCAGAGATAAATGCCAATCTCTGCTTAAAAGAAGGTCAGAAATAAGAAGCAAAGCTGTTCCCTTATACAACTGTTCCCAGCTTTTGCTAGCATTGTTAATTTCTCAACTTTGTGAGTCATATCCCCTTAAAGGTTTGTATAAAATGAAAACATATTCCTGTTTTGAAAAATCTGTAGAAACTCATGTTGCTATTGTGCATAACATCTCTGCCAGCACCAGGGCTAGAACATCACTTGGGGTGCTCTTAATACTTAGCCAGTAGGGCTTTCTGCTGAGACAGCAAGTGTCTTTGGCTCAGATACTCCAGGTTTAATGCAATTAAAAGCATCCCTTACTCATTCCTGTCAGATCTAGGTACTCTCTGTCAGACATTAAGATTCTGGAGTTGATTCTTGGAACAACATTAGGCTGGTTCATGATATACTCAACCACATCTTGGTCGTTAGATAATTCACCCTGAAGGAAAGAAGAAGGAACATTTGTTATTTGGCATATATATTTGCCTTAGATAACTTAACAACAACAACAACAACAACAACAACAACAACAACAACAACAAAAAAAAAACAAGAAAAAAAACACCAAAACCAGAAACCCAGCAACAAAAAACCAAGTCAAGAAATGATTCAAGTGAGGTTGTCTTTGTGTATTACATATCCCAGGGCTTCTGAGTCAGTCTTTCCAAGTCTAGTTTCTCTGAAGTCCTGGTGAGCTCAGCACCTACCAGGTACACGGCACGCTGGAAGACGCTTGTGGTCTCCAGGATTTTGTGCATGGTCACAGTTTCCAGGTCATCAGGATCCAGCTGGTCTCTTTGAAAAGGCATCCCATTGAAGAGCACAACAGGGAGAGGACCCACCCCTGTCTGCTCATAGTAACCCCTCGCTGCCTGAGCACAGGGAAAGGAGAAGAGAATATTCAGTTCACACAGTGCCTAAGGCACTTCCTGTATCTCACATCCACGAGACATCCTTGTCTCTCAGAGTTCCAAAGCAAAAACATTACTTCATAACACAGAAGTGTGAAATATTCCATTGAGGTTCATGCTGTAAATAATCCCAGTGAGCACTTTCTGGTCAGTGAAAAAAACGTACAACAGGAGAGCTGACTTTGCATATGGAAGCAAATGCCATGCAAGCACTGAGCTGTAATGTAAGGCAGGGGAGAGGTTTTCTTTTTATTTTTTAAGAATGTTCCTTAACTTGTTAAAGAACATTTACTTGTGGGGCAGGGGGTTATTATGTCAAGATAAATTTCCCCATTTTTTCTCTCCCACTTTTCTCCATATAGAAAAGTATCAACAACTTTAAGAAATTATTTGAGAGATACTGTTCAATGCCTAGCTACAGGAGAGGCATTCTGAATTCATCACCATCACTTTATCACACACAGTATTCAAATAGTGACAAAGAAAACCCACAGCAATGCCTCCCAGACAATGAGACCCTTGTTTTTCTTACAAACCATGCCATCATCTTGATTCTTTCAAGCAATTTTAAACTCTGCTGAAGTCTGCATACCAGAATGAAAGCATGACTTACAAGTCACAAGAAAGTTATCTTGGTTCTGAAATACACATATAGATTTTTAAATATATGTATTACAATGTAGTGTATGTATTATGTATATTACATAGAGCTTTGTGCTGAACATAGATATTTATTGAAATATTACTAAGTCACTCACTGTGATAACAAAATAGCTACCTGGTTAATAAGAGAGTTGGATCAAGAAATTGTACCTAACTATATTTACAAAACTCTGCTGAAGTAAAGAAAAAAGTGAAAAAAGCTCTATTTCATTAATTCTTACCTTTCTGTTCTGATCATAGGCAGAATCAATTCCCAGAATGCTGCTGACTTCCACATAAGGATACTGTTTCTCAAGAACACTAACCACATGCTCCACTCTCAGCTGATCTCCAGTTTTGACCTTGTTATATATCTGAAAGGGGAATACAAATGCAAGGTTACAGCTGCCCTGTAAAGCTCCTGTCCTTATCAAAGGTAAGTTGACCTGTCACCTCTATTCCAGTAACTATAATAATGCATTAACAGCCAGATCACAAAATACATTTTCATATTTATTAGCTGCAATTACAGCTCCTAAGCACTTCAGGCTCTTACAGTTATCCTTTACCTTGCAGTCATTGCAGTGAGATTGGAAGGAGGTAAGTATAATGTATTTCTTTAAATAATAACTTGCACCTTTAATTAGAAACAGTATTTGAGGGGGTAAAGTGCTTGGGGGAGAAAAGGCTCAAGGATATCCAAAAAGCTCCCCTTCCCTTCAAAACTCCAGATGTGCTTATCAATGGTACAGCTGACCTTACAGGTAAAGTAGGAAAACATTTCCCTCCTGAAGGCACAAGAATTTAATATTAGAGTATGCCCCAGCTTGTTGATTTGTACAACCCCAAGTGAAAATGCATTTGCTAGCACCTCTATTGTCCTTTGATGTGGTGAAGGTATGCAGCAGGAACTGCTCAAAACAAATGATAACCCTGGAAGGATACTGCAGTTTAGAACTCACTGGCAGAACAAGCAAGGAGGCAGGATCAGAAAAACAGCCAGAAGTGTTGTGTGTCACATTTAAATCTAGTCTCACTTGTTAAAGATGGGTCCGAAGCACTTTACAAATAAACAAGCACTGTGTGGCACAAGTGCCAAGTCAAAGAAAAATTTCTTCCAGTACCTACATCTCAGCACATTAAAATAATCTTACATACATAGAAAACATTAAAAGATTAGTTTCCCTTTTAAATGAATACTTACAGACATGACAGTCTGGAAAGCATAATTGTTGTCCATTTCTTGTGCCACATAATTGTATGCCCTAAGGAGGGCAACACCAGGATCCTGAAGTCCATCAACATCCTCCGAGTCATTCACCACAAAGACCAGCCCTATCCTGCAATCAGACAAATCCCCAGATCATTAATCTATTATATTAATAATCAACTCTTCATACAGCTGTCAGCTATGATGATCATCTTAGACAAAGGGTTTTTCTGGAATAGACTGAGAAGGTATTGAGCAGAGCAACCAGGAATCAAACTTAGGACATAAAATCTCTAATGGTGAATCTTGCTTTTCATTTCTCTTTCATCTAAAGTACTTGCTTTTAAGTTTCTTTTGAACTGTTACAAAACTAGAACTCTGCTTTGCTATTAGCAAAAGTTACATTAAAAATAATTAAATACAAGACAGTATTTAGTAAATGTGCTTCCCAGCCATCAACAGAAGACACATAACATTTATACAGTGTCCTAGCAATGAGAATGCTACAATTGCCAAAGTCACAAAAATAAAACTGATGTAAAAGGCCTCCTGTTAAAGCAGCAGTTACCTCAGTGGGATGTGGTTGCTGAAGAACATCTCTGCCACGTTCAGTAATTCTGCTGTGGTCTCATGAGTGGGGTCCACTATCAGCACCTGCATGCAAATTGGAAGGGAGTTGTTTTTTTCCCTTATGAAGTCAAGATACAGGTTTTTAATTAGACACAGCTTCATCCATATCTCAGTGCAGCATTGTCATCAGTCCTATTTTATACACTACCAGGGAGATGAGGCCCACTAAGTAATAGTTTCTTCTGAAGTCTTTTAAGTCCCTTATGTGCAATACCAAGTCTAAACCACTCCTTTAAGCAGAGACCAGACTCCTTAGGTACTTTCTGTCTTTCCCTCAGTGTTCCCTGGTGTCCAGGCTTCCACCTCCTGTGTATGTGAACCCACCTGTTGGGATGTGCACAGGAGATGAGCTTTTGTCAGCACTGAGGAACACAGCACTGCTCTGCTCAGCCCCCTGAAGAGCAGATGCTGCTGGGACGTTCTCAGAGCAAGCCCAAACCCAGACAGAACCAGGCTATTCACACTGAGTTTAGGGCCTTTCACTCAGGCCAAGTGTTGTATTTTCATTTACTAATTTCAATGTTAGAAGGAGGGAACTCCAGAGAAAAAGATGCTCCACTAATGCTCCCATAGCTGGAGGTGGGTCAGGTCTCTATTTGCCACTTAACAGAGGAGTCCCTTTGTCTGGAGGGCTACCCTGTCACATCACAGGAGTTACAGTACAGGATTCACAAACTCCTTATTAGATCTAACTTTAAGCAGTCTACCTAGAGACTAGAAGGACACCTAGGATTAAGCTGAGGGCTTAATGTTGATCATCTTTTGAAGTCTTGGTGCACAAATGCTTTCCAATGGAAACAACTGAAGTTGGTCTTAACCCTAATTTACAGATGTAATGGATTTAATTAACTAGCTCCAGCTATCTCCACAAAGCTGAAATGCACCAAATTTTCACTCATTAGATTAGTTTCTTCCATTGATGAAGGAATTTTTGGCATCTAATAGGAACCAGAAAATCATTCTCAGTAATCTCTGAGTCTCAGCCATAACTTACTAGTACAAGCAGAACAAAACCTTTCAGAAAAGCATCCTGTCTCAGCACATTTAAGTGACAGAGAACCCAGCATATATGTAGGTAAGGTGCAAAAGCCAGTGTCCCTGCTGTTGAAAAAAAAACCAAAAATGCACATTTCATTTGCAGTGAGTTTACTACTTACAAAATTATGGAAGTTTTTTCTGATCTGCCTGATGACCCCTGGAAACGTGGGGCGCAGCAGCTCCTGCACGCTGGAGGGCCAGGAA
Organism: Merops nubicus; assembly: GCF_000691845.1. Classification (NCBI taxonomy): domain Eukaryota; kingdom Metazoa; phylum Chordata; class Aves; order Coraciiformes; family Meropidae; genus Merops; species Merops nubicus. The sequence goes on from NW_008611414.1 coordinate 45,606, forward strand.
TTGTACCTGCTGTCAACTTCCAGATTGTTGATCCACTGAGGAAAAACAAAGGCATTTAAATGACTGACAGTCCTCCTGCTTGAGCCTGTAAAGCATTTTAAAATCAGACACTGCATTGAGTGCTGTCCGAATAAAAAGTTAAGCTTTTTGAAAAGAGTTAGTTATACTTAGAACCTTAATTGCCTTTTTTTCTTTACTGCAGTTTCAGAGCTGATTGTGAGACAAGAGCAGAAGTTCCCCTGACAGCTTACAAACACACTGCCCAACATCAAACCAGGTATTTCCTACACAAAACCATACACACAGAAATAGCTGGGCTCCTGATGTCCACAGCATAGTCAGAGTCTGAGGGCTGGATGTTGAGCTTCAGGACGTTGTGCAGGGAGAGCCCCTCAATGCCCAGGCTGTGCAGCCCTTCCATAACCCGCGCCTCGCCGCGCAGCACGTCGATCAGGCTGGGAGGAGGAGGAGAACATGTGGCATTTTAAAGACACAGCAAATAACTTGCTCTTATCCTAAGGGTTAACAGATGAAAGGTAGAGACAAATCCACCGAGTCTGTGTGCTACTTCTTCACACTTACTTCAACTGTCCTAAGACACCTGACAGAACTTAAATCAATTATATTCTATTTCTAGGAAAAACTACATTGAATCAAGATAACGATAGCATGACAGACATGTGTAATTCAACTCCATGTCAGTGCAACAAATCTTGACAAAGAGTTAGGGTGGGTTTCAGTCAAAAAATTTACAGTGGCTTATCCTCTGAGAATCAGTCTACCATCTTCAAAATAAATCCTCTATGTTGCCAGTCTTGGAGACAAAAATCTTGCTAGTCATAGCACAGACCAAAAGAAAAGCACATAAGTGACTTTCCATTCCAATCTTCAAGGGTATTCCCGTTTCCACATCAGCAGTTTTGCTTGCTAGTCAGATCTTGCTAGCACAAAATCTTGCTAGCACAGACCAAAAGAAGAGCACATAAGTGACTTTCCATTCCAATCTTCAAGGGTATTCCCGTTTCCACATCAGCAGTTTTGCTAGAAATTCACTTGCATAAGAGAAGGAACCATGATTTGCTTTTTACAGTACTTAATTAAACTTAGTCCTGATATAGACTTTCTGAAGAATGTTCAAAACTATCTAAATTACTTTACTGTCCATTCACAGGCAGGATGCAAGCTCCTGAACAGGAAACAATTACTCTGAACATTCCTACCTAAATATGTCCTGAGTGTCTAAATCAATAAGTAGTCCATTGATGAACAGGGCAGAATCTCCTGGTTGCAATCCTAATGTTCCTTTGAAATACTGGAAGAAAATAGAAGGTCATTAGAAGAATGCTCTGCACAGAAAAAAAAAAAATATTCCTAGAGAGTTTAATGTGCCAAATTGTAGATTTTATTTCCCTTGCTGCATTACTAATTGCATTGCATCACTTCTCAATTACAGTCTTTGCCAGCTTGGTGCACACATTCATACCAGAGGAAAAACAACACTGAATAGCCACAGAACCATAAATCAGACTTTCATTTGTTTCTTTCTACATGATTGAGTAGTGCACTGGAAAGTCCTTGTGCAGACATTTTAAATATACTGAAGCAGTTAAAAATGCTTCAGAGAAGTAATATTTTTTTTTTTTAGCTGACAGCCCACAAAGTGGATGGACAAATGGCATCCAGTTACCTGTCTTAGCTCTTGAATGCACAGTTTTGTGACTTAAACTGCTGGATACTTCATGGGGCTCACTAAAGGAGCTAACTGCTGTGTTTAAGGTACCAGTCAAGTCCTGACCTAGTGAATATGTCATCAGTGAAAAGTGGATGAGCTGCCATTGTAGTCCAATCTCCCCAGTATCAACCAGCACACAAATGGAATTGGAAATTTCTTCCAAGTTCCTCTGAGCAGTACACCATTTGATTGGATACTTGCCCCTGAATTGAGGCACCATCACAGAGAACAAGTTTGAGTCAGGAAAGGTGAATAGAACAGTCTTTTTGAAACCAATTTCCCAGCTCTCTCTCTAACTCTAGTTCCCAATTCTAACTCTGTGACTTCCTTGTACACAGTGATGAATTCAGCTATCTAAGCACCATCTCAAACTGTTGGGTAATAAGTCAATTTCTTCTGCATTCTTAAAACTGTAAGATGATTAATACATTTGCTTTTCAGGCAATAGCTTTCTAACAAGCTGCATTCCATCCAGCTCAGACATTTTTATCTAAAAATACAACTACTTTTTAGCTCTAATAACTTCCACTGAAAAGCATTCACACTTTTAATAACGAGTTGCTTTTGAGATGTTCAGAACACAACCAACATCTACAATCAGTAAGTTGAAGTCAGCCTTTTTGAACTGTTACCCAGGAGCAGTGCTGTGACATTCAGGCTTTACACATCTGCTGTGCCACTCAGACAAGAACTAGGTGAGAGGCTGAGCAAGGCCACCCAGCAGGCAGCCCTCCAAGAAACATGTGAACTGTCTCCACACAACTGCAGCTGGCAAGTCATCACCACAACTGGGCAACTCAAAAGCTGAGTAAAGACTGATGTGACATAAGACATCAAAATTTCAGCTGCTTCAGTTTGGACACAGTTCTGTCCTGAAGATCAGGTTAAGACAGCCTGTAGAAATGCCAAGAACACCCAAGATGTATGTTTTCTATAAACTAACAAAATAGTACTTACAGTGTATTTAAAGTTATAAAAATAAACACAGTGACCATATTCTGAGTTCAGATACCAAACAGAAGGTCACTTTCATGTACATTAACAAGGGCTTGCCAAATAACTGTCAGAACACCCCACTACTGTGAACAGCCATTGTAGGGGCAGCTCTGTGGACAAAATCCCAATCATCACTCCCCAGCAGTGACCTCACACAAAGAAGGTCTGACCAGTATTTTCATATCTGAGCAAACAAACTAAATTATATTCCTAATCCATGTTTGAAAATCCACTAGTTCTTCACTTCCCAGATGTATACTAAACAGTTGTGTGTGCCAATAGTGGGCCACTATTAAACCATACAGGCCAAAGCACTGTGCTACTTTCTGGAAGCATTACCTTTTGGTTCTCTTCAATTTCTGCTCGGAGTTCCGAAGAAACAACTGTTTTTGTGATTGCTCTACAGAAATAAAAACATCATACAGTGAATCATCTTTCTGATTATCTAATGAACAGATTAGGTATCTACTTATCCTACTTTCTGTATCTTATATATAAATAAAGCTGTGATCAGAAGCACTTGCACTTTGTGGTACCATTAAGCAGTAGGATGCACTGTTACATCAGTTAGTGAGAAATAAGACCAGAATTCAGTTCCTTTTGACACTCAGATTTATCTCCACCTACTCCAAAGGAGTTCCTGTAACACATTCTTCACAGTCCATAACACAGAAGTCATGGAACTCATCAAAAGAAACAGATTTCTAGACTGGTTGGGCAGGCCAGATTATGACTGAATTTCTTGAAATTCATTTGAATATGCTCAAGACAAATTGCATAAAACACTGGAGCTGCTCATCAGTCTCTGACATGGGACTGACTGGGCTGCTTGGCAATGTGGATCCCAGAAGAGTGGGATCCGGTGAATAAACAAACCTTAGAGCCACCAAGCAGAAAACTTATCCAGTAAATTCTTGAGAACTTGATGCAAGAAGTTCAGAAGCATTTCACAAAAAATAGCAGAAGTCATTCTGCCAAATTTTCCACCAGTCCACATCAGCTGCCATCCAAGAAAAACACTGTATGATCTTCTTTGTAACCACAGGCTGAAGAACTGCTCTGCAAAAACATTCCCCAGTGTTTGCTTCCAGCTAAATGGAAACTCTGACGTTAACCCAACCAATACTCCCTGTCTCAGGTTCTGCTCAGAAAAAAGATAGCAAGAAAGTCTCCTGGAACTCGTAATGAAAGTTACCTGGCCTTGGTAGGGAAGTTCTGACTGAGATCCTTCATGACCATCAAAGCATCTGCAGGGGGAGCAGTCAAAATGCGAGCAGCAGTCTGAAAACTTAAGTCTAGAAGTGAAAAAACAGAAGTCAAGAACTCTGAACTGAAAACAAGCCAGTGTACAGTTGTCTTAACTTTAGCTTTCAACTTTTTTGCTTATTTGTTACCAATGAAAATTCATTTTCTATGTGTGCTTTTAGACACTTCTTTTCTTTATATCTTGTATCCAACTTCTGTTTATTGCCTTGAAGTAACCATATCAAAATGAACCAATGCATCTTGTCTACAGGTTGCTTCAATGAGTCCAGACCATCACCTTTTCTTTGCTGATGTGGGAGGATGTGCCCTCCAGAAGGGCAAGGTCTTGGTGACTGTTTCACAAGCTAGAAATACAAACAGCCATCTGCTGGATGTAGGCAGATCCTCTGTGGCTTCAGCATTTCAAATTCCTCTTTTTCAGAGGATGAAAAGCCTTTCTGCAGGCCTCTACAAATGGTATCTAGGGAAAGAGGCCAGAGTTGCATGCAGATGCTTTTGAAATACAGTATTCCTTTGGTCTTGAAAAAAAAAAATCAACTTTCCACACCAAGAACATGACCATGTAAAGAAACTTTACATTTCCTTTGCTCTTCTGCATTTAGCAGATCATACAAATGAGCCATTTAAGAGCAAGACACTTACTGTACTTCATTGTATATTCTTTAGCAGATCATACAAGTGAGCCGTTTAAGAGCAAGACACTTACTGTACTTCAGAACATAGAAGGAGAACCCCATTCCAGAAGTCCTGTGAAGCAATCTTTCTCAAAGCCATTTC
>NW_008611414.1:50407-60455 GCF_000691845.1 Merops nubicus
GCACTTTGGAAAATCCAGTATTTTCCAGTGCATGAATTTACAGTCAAACTCTCTGAGCCTAGCTACCTCACTTTTGCAGAGCACAAGAACATATGCTTACACTAAGTTTTTGCAGGACAATACTGAAAGTCTTCATACCTTGTAGCTGCCATACTTTCAAAGGTGCCATTTCATTGGTACTTTCCACAAGATGTTTTCTAAGCTCTTTCAGCTCTTCTGTCAAGTCAGGATACAACTGCCTAAAACAGTATGAGGGTAAAACAACTACTGTGGTTTCCTGTGAGTCAGCTGCTAATTCAAAGAAACTAAAAGAAACTAATACATGAAGGAGTGTGCTGCTAACACATATGGATCACTCAGCACGTAAAAAATAATAAAAAAGCAAAAGATGAGCATCTCTGCATCAAGTTTTTAGTTTAACAAAGACTCAATAACTTAAACTGAGTTTTACCTTAGTTTTCCAAACAGAAATCCTTGCACCTCATCAATAGGGTCACTTTCATCTATTACTGTAGCATTCACATCTGTGCCTACAAACACACAGAGAACAACACTGTTACCAAGCTGTTCAGAACTGCTTCTCATACTCTTTTTCATCACTGAAACAAAACTACACTGGAGTAACACAGAAGAAGAAAGAAAGGGCGAGTTTCAGGTTTACTTTAAACCTGTATCCAAGAGATGTCACCTTTAAAAAACAGCTGAAATAAAACCAAGTTGGATTATTGAGAAGGAAAAGCTTAAGATGAGTGGAAATCTCAAGAGACCAAGGCATTGCAGAGGGATTCACTGGGACCTGGGAGCTTTCAGGACATGCCAGCTTCATAGAGTAAGTACTAAACTTTAACAAACTCAACTCTGATTTTAGCCCCCAAACAGATGAGAAAAATAGTATCCAAGTAATGTCCAGTTCTGGGCTTAAACATCCAAACAAAGTATGTGCAACAGATGCAGACAGTGTCCTAACTAGCTGAGCACAAGCCAATCTGGATATTTTATGCTCAATTCTAACTAAAGGTCTTGACCTTTTAGATAAGTGTTTGCTTCCAGACAAGCCAAAACATCACAGGCATGAGTAAAAGACTTTCTAGTCAGAACTCTCTCAGGATCACACAGAAGCTGGATGAGAACCATAGACCTCTCATGTGCAGTTTACTATCTGTGGTATTTTTGCAGCTCACAGCAACCCATATACAGTTTGTTCATTCTGTAAAACACTTTAGATACTGGTATAAAACTTCACAAGTTTAGAGTAACAACCCTTCCCCAGAATTACTTTTGTTTCTTCCCCACCTGATGAGACAAAGGTCTCCAATGTCCTTCCAATTCTACAAATGGTAAGAAGGCTTTTGCATGATTTTTGATGACAAAATATTGGAAATTCCAAGACAGTAATAGAAATCATAAGTTGGATCACCTCCTCTAGCATGATTGTTTCTCTTAACATTAAAGATTTTATGAATACACTCAAATGGTGGTAAAATATTCCAAATCACAGTTTAAATCTGTATGAGCTAAGAAAACTGCAAAATCATGAAAAACACAGTTCAAAAATCCAAGTTTTGTTCTCCAAAACTGTTACCTCAAAGTGAAAAAAAAATATTATTTAGTCCAAGCTAAAAAGCAATCCTGGGGTGTTAGGGGGGTGTGTGAAGATCTAAATAAAACGATCCACACACAGAGGTTACCCTAACAGAATAGTTTTGGTAGGAGCATGAGAGTTTGCCAGACAGAGATCAGTGCTCTATAGAAAACAGCAACAGCAACAGCAGCCAAAGAGTACCAAGTTCTCATTTTCCAAAGGACAAAAAAAAAAAAATTATTTAGTCCAAGCTAAAAAGCAATTCTGGGGTGTTAGGGGGGTGTGTAAAGATCTAAATAAAACGTATCCACACACAGAGGTTACCCTGACAGAATAGTTTTGGTAGGAGCATGAGAGTTTGCCAGACAGAGATCAGTGCTCTATAGAAAACAGCAACAGCAGCCAATCATGCAGAGTACCAAGTTCTCATTTTCCAAAGGACATGAGCAGGAAACACATTCTGCTCTGGGGATGGATAAGCTAAGAAAAATGAATGCTTTACATCTGCAGAGGATCTGGTTATCTGGTGAGAAGTGAGTTGCATTAGTGGTGCCATTACTAAGGGCTAGTCCAGAGCCATGACTCCATTGTGCCCAGCATTTCAGAGACAGAGGAGAAGCATCATGGCAAAGAGATACTTAGGAAAGAACACAGTCCCAAAAGAGAGGAAGAGAAGTGATTTCAGAGCTCACAAAAGAATATCTATAATTCAGACAAACGTTAAAAGAAATATAAAGTTATCTTTGCAGCATTAAAGTATTCACATTAAAATATTAAAGTAATACTTCACCTTTCACCTGTGTATCATCCTTGGCTTTATATTCTGTGCTTTTAATAGCCAGTTCCACACCATAGCCAGAGAGGTAGACTTTTTCTTTGCTGGGATTCTGTGAGGAAGAGCAAACAGGACGAGGTTGCCACTCTTTGTTTTGATGCACATATTCAAAGCTGCCATTTCCCAAGGCCCAGAAATCTCAGACATTTCAGCCATAACTTGTCAGGCATACATGAGAAATGAACACAATGAGTCCATCTGCAGCAATGCACTGTAATAATTACATTGCCTATTATATCTCAACAAAACCTTTTGAAGTTCAGAGAGCAAAGATATCTCAATGAGCCAAAAAAACACCAACACACACAAAGCAAAAAACAAAAGACAAAATAATGTTTTCAGGACTCAGAGTATAAGCCAAGTAGAATAGGATGAATTCATCATCAGATTGGGCAAGAGGAGAGAAAGAAACTTCAGCTGTGACATTCAAAAATGAAACATTCACTGGAGCATTACAACAGAGAATTACAAAAAAAAAAACCCAGATAAGTCAATGACTCAAAAGAAATGGGTAATTAGTTCTGACTTTAATGGGAAAAAAACATGACCACTTGCTAAAATGATTTTGAAGTATACAAGATTCACACAACTTCATCAAGATCTATCATGTGATGGACTTAATTTTGAATGTAATCACTCCTCCCAACACTGGTGAACAAATTACTTTTTAAAAAGAAAGTGGTGTAGGCAATATAGAACTTTATTTGATCAAAAGTGTTGCTAGAAGTGAACCAATTGATTTTTTGCATTCAGGTCTGGCTCCAACCTGTTACACTGCAGCTTTTAGCAACACTAGGCAGTATTCAGGAAACCAATTGATTTTTTGCATTCAGGTCTGGCTCCAACCTGTTACACTGCAGCTTTTAGCAACACTAGGCAGTATTCAGGAAAAAAGTAAATTTGAATTTCTCAGAGCTTTTGAAATTTAAAGTTAAAGACCAGTCTGGGGGTTATAGGCACTTTAGGGCAGGAGGTGGCAACACATATGACTTGCATGAGGACTAGAAAGTGGTTCTGTAATAAAACAATGCCCTTCATTTGAAAATGGCACCTTGATGGTAATCCTTGCTTTTTATATCAAGTAACTAAGTGGCCTGACTATGGAAAAATCTATTTCCTAAAGTCTAATATGGGCAGAGCAACATTTTATTTTTTTAGATTAAACTGCAATTTTCCTGGAGTTTAACTCTACATTATATAAAAGGATGACTTGATTTTACAAAATAGTCATGAGATTTTAAGTATTCTGAATTCCTCAGCTACACACAATTAAAACCAAGCAGCCAAGGGAACCAACTTAGGCCATTTTTCCTCTTTAAAACCCAGGCCAGTTACTCTTTCCATGTCAAACACCTCTGTTACAATGCACAAATGTACTTACAGCAATGTAGTGTCTGAGGACATAAGTGATTTCTCCTGCCTCAGCCTTTAAAACAAGCTTCTTATGGCATCTGTAGAACTCCTCTGAGCCAATCTCAGCATAAAGTATGACAACAGGACTCTCAGGGTTTGATGCTGGGTATTTGTGATCCCCTTTGAACAAAAATGGCTTTGGCCTAAAAGTGAACATTGAAGATTATCACATGTGATTCACAGCACTTCCTCACTCCTTGCAAGATGCAGAATTTCTTTCCCTCTTGTTTAATCCCTGTTCCTGTCTTCCCTGAATAGGTCAAGCTATTCCAACAGATTATCAAGGTCAGCAGCACCTGGTGCTCGTTGTTGAAGCTTTGTTAAAAATGGGCATATGAATATGAAACAAGCAGCTGGGGGCTATTTTCAATCTAAGATAATATTTGTTTTAAAAATTAAACCACTTCTCTTAAATTTTCCATTAACTTTTTTTCCCTCCCCCATGGTGATTCATAAACTCAAACTCAGGAACTCAAATTCAAGGGAACCTTGTCCTTGGTCTAGTATACAAACAAGAAAGTGAATGAGGAGACTATTCTCAGCTGTCTAAAATACAGTGAAATAGATAAAATATTCCATGATTCAGAAGAATAGCACATGAACTATGGATGCCACTTATCTGCACCTTGACCACAAAACCTCTTCTCTACTTAAAAACCCCAACACTACCATGGTTATTATGAAGATAAACTGAAATTTCAGTTGCTTTTTGTTTGTTGCTGTGGGTTTTTTTTTCCTAAAGAGGTGTTATATTTTATAGTTACTTTTTGTTACTAGAAGTTACAATCAATTTCTGCACTTGAAATACATTGTGTGGTAATAGTTTTCTTTGGTAATGCTGAGAAAATTATACAGCAGAAAAAAAATGCTGTGCATGCCTCAAGGCCTTCATGAACAATCTCTCTTAGATTAACTGTCCTTTTAATATGCAGCACAGCTCTTTCTATTCTCCCTGCACACTAAAGGCTTTACATAGTACTGAGAATTAAAAAATCCTGCTGTCCAACAATTTTCATTCCAGTTTTTCCCATGCACTTTCAAAGCACTCATCCTTACATTTTAAGAGCTGACCCAATAATAGGAAATGAAGTAAACACCTTTCTGAAGCTGCCTGTAGAAGGTTTCCAAGAGAGTCAAAATCACACGTCTTCTCCCCATGCACAGCAAAAAAGAGGGAACAGCCCTGTGGTGGAGGCTCATCTGCTGCTATCTGTAGTAAAACATTGGCAATAAAGCAGGTTGAATGACCGCTCCTAGAGCCAGTGACAACAGTAACAGCAGAGCTCTGTAGCAAGTGTTCTTGTTCCACTTCCTAAACTCTAAATTTGTACTTCTTCCCTCTTCATTACATAACTTAAATGCAAGGTAATTTGCAAAACTGAGAATAAAGGCTTAACTTATAATGATTAGTTTTCTAGTCCATTACTATTAACTGTAATATTACTTCCAGGTACAAAAAGTGAAGATGATTGCAGTTGTGAGGTTACTGGTTGGGGATTTTTTGGTATTACACATCAGAAACCCCTATTTGTTAAACATTAAATGATAAAATTACAGATGAAGCCAGAAGATGTCTTCTAGTATTACTTAGATAAAGCACATTATAATGCAGATGGATTCATATTTGGCACCCATAGAACTTAGAATATACATATGCTCTTCAGCACAGAGATAAAGCACTTGGTGCAAGCCTTTTATGTTCTCAAGTGTCTCCTCACACAGCTCACTCCTTCCTGACCCTACATCATGCTCTCCAGATCCCTTGAGGAGTTCCCCTGGGCTGTACTGACCTGTTGGAAAGCTTGAACTGTTGCAGAATACGAGCGTAAAGACAAGGAGAATTTCAACAAGTTCTGCTGCAAAGGTGACAGACTCTGGCAGGCTACCTTCAGCATTTCATGGTAGGAAGCATAATCACTTCCTGCAAAGGCAAATACAGGCAGTTATCTCTGTTCTCCTTGACGAGGGGCTTATCATCTTAATTGTCATTTATACTGACAGAGGCCCCTGACATTAACTGTAAATACAGACATAACTCCTCCTCCATTTGCATTACAGCCAGTTCTACAGATGAATGGGTGAACTTCAACAGAGACCCCCAAGAGTACACTTACATACATTCCTGGGGATGCAAACTTTGCCTTGGAGAGCAGGGAAACAGTTAAAAGCTCACATTTCATTTTAGTTGAGAAATAGCAATACAGAGAAAAAGCATGTAAAATATTTCATACTTCATATCAAAAGAGAAACTTTCACAACACTAACAGAAGAGAAAACATTTGAGTTTATTTTTCAGCCCTGTCAACTATCAGAAAAAGATTATGCAAACTTACCCTCATGTTCAGGTGTCTTAATATTTTGACTGGCATCAACAAAATTCCAGAATTTTTCTTGACCTTCTTCTGACAAAAATTCACTGGGCAAGAAGAGAAGAGTTCACTTAGTCTATGAATTTTCTCTCCATTTACAACTCTACGACTTTGCAAAGCTTTTATAGCTTTACCATATGTTTACCTCTACCAGAAAACCCTACAGTATTAGAAAAAAAGAGCAGGCAAGTTAATAACCAAACCAACCCAACCAAACAATGGCTTCAGGCCAGGAAAAACAACACAGAGAAAAGCTTGTCAAGCTTCTGTGCCTCTTAGGGAAGACCCCTGGCAGAGAGCAATGCACTGCAAGGAGCACTCCTCCCTTATGCATTTCTCTGCTGGCTGTCTCTTATGAGAAACTCAGAGTTTTGTTCACTTTGCTGGAACTACTGCCTTTGGGGGAGTTTTTTGTTTGGTTAAATGAGCAAAAGGAGAATTCCCATCTCCAAATCCTGATGATGTAACTCATGGTATATTAACTGTATGGTTAGGTGAGTATACAACATCACATAGGAAAGTTATTCTCCAAATGTTGTTAGCAAATATTTCATGCTGTAGGATGCTACAACACAGGATTTGGAGCCCACGACCTGCCACAACAGCTTGTGTCCTCATTTCAGCCTGGAGTGACCTACAGCAATGAGTAGTTCTTGAACAGCTGGGTGAAGAACTGCAGTGCTGGGCTGAGTACACTGAGCAGCAGGAGTAATTCTGCACTGCAGTGCTGCATCATTCTGCAGGTCATCCCAGATGTTACCAGCACTGCTGCCTACTCGAAGGCTTTGAATATAATTGGCTCATAATTTGCTTCCTGTTTCATTCTCTCAGGGTGAGCTTCCCCCCACGCAAACCTCTCGCACTGTCAGGGTATTTAAATCCTGGCCTTACACCTGAGCTTTGCATTTTACTGCTCAAGCATTTTTTGGTTTTACAGAGAAGCTGTAAAGTCATTTCCCCTCAGACACCCCTGTCCTACCACCCAAACCCATGCCCCCTCAGTGCCACCCCTGTCCTACCACCCAAAGCCATGCCCCATCAGTGCCACCCCTGTCCTACCACCCAAAGCCATGGCCCATCAGTGACACCCCTGTCCTACCACCCAAACCATGGCCCATCAGTGACACCCATCAGTGCTCAGCTACTCTCACATGAAGCAGTCTGTGATATGGGCAGAATGCCACATGTAGCAGGACCCTTAAATGACACCAAATGAAACACACACACACTCACACAAAAATCTCAAGTCCTATTTTGCAGACGTCTCCAAACAAGAATACTGCAAAATGAAAATGATTTTTCTTTTTAGATAGCATCTTTGAAGAGCAAAGTCTGTACAACCATAGAAGGAACCTCCCCAGGCTGACCTGTACAGCTCTTAACAAAGCAGGTGACTTCAGGTAATGCACAACTCACACCCACAAAGTCAAACTCAAACTTAACCAAGCTAAACCCACGTGAGCAACAGAAAAGTATCAAAACCCTCAGTCATCATCCAAGTCAAAAGTCTTTTATTAGGGAATCTTACAAGAGCATGCTAAACCTCTCAATCTAATGCTTTGAGTAAAACTCCATAAGGAAAAACAATGCTTCCTGTGGAATGAACTCATTTGCTGTAATGCACAATGGAAGAATTTACCATGAAAAAAACCTACTACAGCCTTTAAAATATCCATCCCATCTCCCCAGGCACAGCAGCGATCACCTGTCAGCACTGCCAGTGACTGAGGAAGGACCAGAGTCCAAAGCACCACAGCCCAAGTGAACAAGAGAACCCTCCTTTATCCCCGAGCATGTTCCCACTTGTCACCTGACAATCACAGTGCTTACCTTGCTTCCAGCAACAAAGGAGTTGAAGACCACTTTGTAGTCAGAGATGTTGTCACAGCTTTAGAATCTCCTTTTACAAGTGAAGAGCTGAACAAGATTCCAAGAACTGCAGTAAGTATTCCCATTTTATAGAAGAAGCCTAAAAAAGATGAAGGAAGAAATAGTTAGTTTTGCATTGTCTGTTTTTATACATACAGAATCTCACATATCCTGTTAAGGCATATTTTAAGATGCAGTGGTCCATTTAATGCAGGACATCAGTGAGATGATCATAGTCTCACCTGGGCTTACAAACCCAAAAATTTTATGAAAACATGGAAAGAGACAAATATTTTAAGGTCCAGGTCCTGAGCTGCAATCAAACCTAAATCAATTGCCATTTCCTCTACACATACACTCTTAAATAAACTTGCTTCTGCTCTGGGACATCCACATTATATATGACTTGCTTTAAGAAGAGGAATTACAGACAGCACATGTTTCAGATTAGGTGGAGAACCAGCCCACTGCTGAGGTACAGGCATGTTTGGGTGTACTAACCAACGTCAGAGGAGCCAGGCAAGGTGAGGAAGAAGAGGTATTACAAACGGCAAGCACATATTTCAGATTAGGTGGAGAACCAGCCCATGCTGAGGTACAGGCATGTTTGGGTGTACTAACCAACGTCAGAGGAGCCAGGCAAGGTGAGGGTTCCTTTGTCAGCCCTTCAGGTTCTCCTGGGTACAGTGGACTTCTCTGGGGAATGAAGAAACAAGCATTTCCCGGCTGCACTACATACCACCAACTTCAGAAGCTGGAAAATGAATGAAATAATGAAGAAAGGCTCAAATGATACAGTTACTGCAAGGAAGGAGAACAAAAATTACACCATATCTTTATTGTCCTTCATGTATACTTTCACACCTGTCCATTCTCTGACTCACACACCACAATGTAGCTGAGTGGAATTTCCTTGCCCACAATGCCACAACATAGCTGAGTGGAATTTCCTTGCCCACAAGGCAATTATTATATAGAGGAGATTATCTTAAGCTTATGGAAGACCTGAATTCTCCTGTCAGTTTTCTGTTCAAGTCTCCAAACGTTGAAGCTTTTCTCTACCCACCCTGACTGCACTGTTATTTACTACACACCCAATACTCCTTAATCCTTTTTGTTCTGGGCAGCTCACTTTCCATTTCCCCCCTGCAACTGACAAGACAGACCCCTCAAATTCCAGGCGTGTCACAGACCTCCTGTCACAATCTAACTCGTTTGCCCCACGATGATCTCAGTGTTAGAAACAGTCTTTGCAGATGTGTTCTACAGCTGTAGCTACAGCTCTACCTGTATAGACAGAACAACCTCCTCCTACTCCCTTGAGAAATCTACACTATTCCAGCTCATAGTTCACCGGCGATGGCTCGCCCGTGGCTCTTGCCCAGCAGCACCCTGCTGCAGGATCTGCAGGGCAGCTGGCTGAGCGGCACACGGCAGCTGGCCCGGCACGGCAGCCGGCGGGCACAGGAGGGAGCTCGGCCGGTGTTTGCCGAGCGGAGCCTTGGCTGCTGCCAAGCCCAACAGACACCCCGTCTGCAGTTCCTCCCGGAACCGGCCCCTTCACTCGCTGCAAACCGTGTGCAGACGTGTCCTGCCTCTCACGGCCAGCCCCGCTTTGGCCTCTGTCCCCTGACGTGTTTAGCCAACGGAAAACCTGCAGATGACAAATGCCCACCCTCCCCAGATAGTAACAGCCCTAGACCAAAGGGAAGGCCGGTATTTCAAAGGAAAATAAAAATGCATTGTGGAGAGCAGAGCAGCACGGGCATGGACATAGATGACACGAGGAGACACTGCTGTGTTCTGGGCGAGGTAACACAGCAAACCCAGTCTGAACTCGGACACTGAAGTGGACGTTTCAAGTCTCATCTGTAAATATTTTTTCCTCATTTTTCCCCTCTGTTACATAGTTGAAAATACAGCTGAATTCTGGAAACCTGCACGCCCAGCCTTAGGGAACGGAATAAATGATCCCCCAGC
>NW_008611415.1:0-5815 GCF_000691845.1 Merops nubicus
TTGGGGTCCCTTTAGGGTATCCTGCCTTCCCCCATATACAACCACCTGTAATAAACTGTTCATTTGCTGCTGATTTTGTTCAGTTTTCCATCACCTTTACTGAACCTGCCCCTGAACGATAAAAAGTGGTTTAAACCACCACACACATGATTTAGGTGTACAATAATTATTAATTTTTCTTCTCTTGTCTAAATCTGTGGTGGCTTAACCTTGACAATCTGCCAGATGCCCACAAAGCTGCTCTCTCACCCCCCTTCCGCAGGAAAGGGAGAGAAAAATAAATGAAAAAGCTCATGGGTTAAGATAATGACAGAGAGATCACTCACCAATTACTGTCATGGGCAGAGCAGACTGAACTCAGGGAAAACTAATTTATTGTCAATTAAAAATAGAGCAGGATAGTGAGAAACAGAAACAAAACTGAAACCACCTTCCCCCCAAACCTGTATTCCCAAACTCAGGTCCACTCCTGATTCTTCTACCCCTTCTCCCCCTCCCTGATGTGGTTTTCCTGCTCCTGCATGGGGTTTGGGGTCCTTCCCATGGGATACAGTCCTTCACAAAATTCTCTAACATGGGCCCTTCCCATGGGCTGCGCTTCTTCCTGAACTGCTCTAATATGGGTCCCTTGTGGTGTCCTTCAAGAATGGAAGCTGCAGCATGGGTGCCCCATGGGCCAGAGTTTCTGCCACAAAACCTGCTTCTGTGTGGACTCTTCTCCATGGGCTGCATTTCCTGCCAGGAGTCTGCTCCTGCTTGGGCTCTCCATGGGCTGTGCTCTCCTTCAGGGAAAGAAAGGCCGAGAGAGTTGGGATTGTTCAGCCTGGAGAAACGAAGGTTCCCAGGAGAACTTATTGCAGTCTTCCAGCACTTAAAGGAGGCCTATAGGAAGGATAAGGACAATCTTTTTAGCAGGGCCTGTTGTGACAGGACAAGAGGTGATGGTTTTAAACTAACTGAGGGTAGATTTGGGCTAGATATAAAGAAGAAATTTTTTTACAGTGAGGGTGGTAAAAGACTGGCACAGGTTTCCAAGAGAGTTGGCAGATGCCCCATCCCTGGAAACATTCTAGGTCAGGTTGGATGGGACTCTCAGCAAACTGATCTAGTTAAAGATGTCTCTGCTCAGTGTAGGGTGGCTGGACTAGGTGACCTTTAAAGATTCCTTTCATTTCAAACCATTCTGTGATTCTATGATAACTAGATGCCTTGCCTTCCTTGGGGTATTTTATTGTTAGGATACGAAAATCATAAATCCTGTCTTTGCATCACAAATAGGTCTAACTGAAATGGAAATAAGTAATAGTGAACAAAATTGCAGTTGTTCCTCTGTTGAGAATCAAGGAGGGAAAGTTAAACTTTGAATATGTATTTTAAGAATATGCCTCTAAAAAGGTATGCAGAAAGATCTCTTGCATATAAGTTAAATGTAAACTGAAAAAAAATGTTTCTGAACAAAGAGTTTTCTGAACTGGTAAAAAAACAAACTTTAAATAATCTTGATTTTTTTTTTTTCCTGACATGGATTTCAAGAACCCAGTGCACCTGTCTCTCATAGCTAGATCATATACTCATAACATAGCATGAGGACCTAAGCACAGAATTCACCTGAGTGCTCATACCTTCCACGTATAAAGAACTGAGATAAAAGAGTAGAATCAAATTATACTGAACTAACTTGACATGGTGTGTTCCAGATCAGCTCAACAAAATATTTCACATGTTTAACTGAAAATATGTTTAACTATTCAGTATTTTTTTGTTGCTGTTGTTTTCAACTATTTTCCTTAAACAACGGTTTTATATAACCAAATTGCAATTACCCATGTAAAACGGTTCCAGAAAAAAAAATTTCAGTTAACATTAACTTTCATTTATTGGGGTTTTGTTTGTTTGTGTTGCTTTTTTTTTCCCTTGAGAATTATAATGATAGTAATATATGTAAATTCAAGCCTTTGGAAGTATCATAGTCTCTTAGATTCAAATTTCTGTCCTACTTTATAAAGCTGATTGCCTCTTTTCTTAGACACAGGAAAATGGTCTAAATTCTAACCTATATCTTAAGTTCTGTTTGCATTAGAATCTAAGGCTGTCTTAATACCAGGTGGTGGAAAAACCACAAAAAGAATTAAAAAAGAATATGCACTCTACAGATAAAAAACATAAAAAACATGTAGTTCCTTGCAGAATGAGAATATATATTAAGAAAAAATACTATCTTTCTTTTCTTGACGCTTCCACAGCATAAAGGAAATTACTGAGCAGATTTCAAAACAAGGCAAGACAGCTAGAACTGCTTTATGATCTGGTTATTGGTGTAACTTGCAATATTCTTTGATAGGCTGACTGGAAACACTCTGACAAATGTGAGAAATAACAAGTTGAAAGGGATCCTGAAGTCCAAGTATAGATAGAGGATCCTGCAATTTTATATTAGAGATTTTTTTTTTTATGTCTTCAGCAGTTGAGTACTACCTTGATGAAGTTTTAGGAAATAAAAGTAGCAGGCAAAATATTTGAAAGTAGAAAGTTATAAGTATTTGTAAGCTGTCATTTTAGCCAAGATTAGAGGTTATTTCATTACAGGGGACTGTTTATTAAGTGCTATCAAGTAAGTAATATGAAAGACAGGCAGATTTTGTAAACAGAACGAAGAATCTGGAAAGAAGAAAATACAAAATAAAAACCAAAAAATAAATGCAAAAAATTTTGGTTACAAATATGAACTTGACAAATTAAAGTTTTAAAAAAAAACACTCTAGTGAAGTATACAAATCTGCTGAAATTACAGTCTTTGTTCTTCAGGAGAAAATTTCAGTACTTTAGACAAAAAGTTAACACCACCTGAGGCACCCAGTTATAGTATACAAGTGTCTGTGGATATCCCAAATGTGCCATATAATAGTATCTTTCATGAAGACAAGCATTTGCATTAAACATTTTTCCTCATTTGAAAGAGATAAAGCATCATTATTAGAAGAACAGATGATACATTTCAAGTCTTTCTCTCCTGTGGATTCAGCGAGCTCTGACATGGAAAGAAAAATGTTTTGAACCATTGGCACAGTATCTCCCCCTCCCAAAAGCAAGTAGCTGATATAGTAATAATGCTAAGATACTTCAATGTTCAATATAGAGCAGTAGATCTTCAGTAAATCTTAAGTGAGATTTAGCAGGGACTAGGAGCACTGTGATATTTACATAATAAATTGCTCCACATCAAGAGAGAATAGCATTCTTTCTTAACCAGAATATAAACTGCAAAATGATCTTGACATAACTATTATTGAGACAGCCGTGATTTTAACAAAATACATGTATTGGTTAATTTATCCTATTTTACAAAATCCCTGCTAAAATATATTTACTGTTGCTTGTGTATTAATTATGCTAATAGGCTACGCTAATTTGCTCCTCACATAGAATTCCAGCTAATCACAGCCAAAAGACACATGGAAAATTTACCAGATACTCTTTTCCCAGTGGATGATAATTGCTTGAAATGTTATTAAGAGAATGAAGAACAAGAACACAGGCATAATGCCTTCCCTATTCTCTTTTGAGTGCTTGCATTAATACCAGTGCATGAACATCATCAGGTATTCACCTGATCCTCACACCAGTGGCCCAAGTGAAGAGACATTAGCCCACGTGTGAAAGCTACTCCTTCCTGCTACTCTGAGTTACTATCAGCCTATGCGCAGAGAGTACTTTGAACAGGTATTTTTGGTTCTGTAGTGGCAAGGGGCTATTGCAGAAACGTCTGGAATTGCAACTGAGATACGGTGAGAACAGAAGCAGTTTATGCCTGTAGCTGTAAAAGAAAGCACAGGGCAGCAGAGCCTGACTCTGTCAGTGCCAGCTCTGCACATAAACACAGTTTATGTGTCTTTAGGTTACCGGACTTGTTCTTCACCAGAACTGTTAGACACACAAGATATGGTAAATAACTACAGCCATTTAAGTCTTTCAGATACTAAGGTTCCAGACAGTGCATCCTTCCCTGAGTAATCTACTCTTTTTTAGTTAAATTGTGCTGACTGACAGACCATTAGCTGCAAATGTTTATCAACTAGAGAGGCCTGCACAGGTCTAACTAACACTAACTGCTTTGCTTCCACAGGACATGTGCTGGAAATGACATGGAAAAACACAACCCAAAACCCTCTATTCAGTGGAAAGAGCCAAGCTAATTTACATCAGCATCTGGGTTTTTGTATTGTCTCATTTCATTGAATAAATGCCAAACATTTAGACAGGGAAATAATCAGTGACGGTTCTATGATTGCATTCTGTTGTATAATTAATTAATATGTTAGGGCATCAAGAGTCTTGGATACATGACTAGTTATAATTTTATGTCAAAATCTCAGATGAATTCATGACTAGCCATCATGCACAAATCCTGTTGTTTTCTCTGTGTATGTGAGCACAATTCATACTGATATATTGTTGAGACTCAAGAACAGAAATTTAGAGGAAAGAGGACAGCTTACCATGAGATATGTAAAGGTGTTCTTTACTCTTCCTTTTTTATTTCTAACCTTAGAAAAGCAACAGATAGAGAAGATGGAAACAAATGAGCAGACTTCACCTGCTGCCCAGGAGTAGACAACATTTGTCCATGCCTAGAAGTATAACAAATTTGTGAAAATAAATAATCGAGTTCACTTTCCTTACCAAACCAAACCAACCAACCAAACAAAACCCCAAACAACAAGAAACACCAGTGTTGAAAAGTTCATATCCTTTGAAAATTAAAATGTTATTTCTAAACTCCTAATTCTCATAGTTCATCTCTGTACTGTCAAAGAACAAAAGACTAGGGAAGAAAATCATAGAATCATAGAATCCTTTAAGTTGGAAGAGACCTTTAAGATCATCAAGTCCAACCATTAAGCCATTATTAAGCCAAATTCTCTGCTAAAACAGAATCAGTATCAGAATCTGTCAGGGTTGGAAGGGACCACAATGATCACCCAGTTCCAACCCCTCTGCCATGAGCAGGAACACCTCCCACTAGATCAGGCTGCCCAGAGCCTCATCCAGCCTGGCCTTAAAGACCCCCAGGGATGGGGCCTCAACCCCCTCCCTGAGCAACCCATTCCAGGGTCTCACCACTCTCACGGTGAAGAACTTCTTCCTTACGCCCAGGATGAGTCTGCCCACTTCCAGCTTTGCCCAATTCCCCCTAGTCCTGTCACTGCCTAATATCCTAAAAAGTCCCTCCCCAGCTTTCTTGTAGGGCCCCTTAAGATACTGGAAGGCCACAATAAGGTCACCTTGGAGCCTTCTCTTCTCCAGACTGAAGTGTGAACAGAGACATTTGGTCCTCGAGCGATATTCTCCAAATGGGAAGAGATACCAAGAGTGATCTTGAGAGCCAGTTGTGAACCCAGCTGGAGAGCTGCCCGTGCTGCCTCAGTGCCAGCAGGCTCCACCCGAGCCTTCCAGCAGATGAGGAAGCTGAACCTCAGCTGTGTTTCCTTTCTGTGCTCAACTGGCTCAGGAAGACTGGTGTTTTTCTTCCTGGTTTAACAGCAGGAAGGAGTAGAATATTCCTGATTTCACCTTTTTCCCCCATTTGCTCTTGAGCCTGACAGCTAGCAACGTTTGAGGAAGACTTAAAAGCCAGGGCCGGTTCCTGAGGAGGCCATTGCCTGGACATCCGTTTATCGATGGAGAGATTGTGTTCCTACAGGAGATGCCTGAACTCTAAGAGCCCATGAGTCTGCACCTGTCTGTCAGTCTCAGTGGCTGGGAGGCACAGTCAGTCCCAGGCCGCTGCTGATGCTGGGGCAGCAGGACAGGGTGC
>NW_008611415.1:5914-13586 GCF_000691845.1 Merops nubicus
CCCCGGGGACAGCAGCAGGCCAGGAGTTCTCACCTCTGCCACGTGCTGGTTCTGGTCACAGAAGTGGAACAACAGTGTGTGGAATGTGTCTTCACAGCAGGGAGTAGTGGGGAAACACTTTGTGGAGAGATACAATCACCAGTGCTCCAAGGTGATAGTCTGGCCACTTTACATACAAAACAAGAACCAAACAAGAAGAACCTGAGGAATGAATTTAAACAAACCTAGATATCTACCTCAAGAACTTTGCATAGCCTACAGAAGTGGAACAACAGTGTGTGGAATGTGTCTTCACAGCAGGGAGTAGTGGGGAAACACTTTGTGGAGAGATACAATCACCAGTGCTCCAAGGTGATAGTCTGGCCACTTTACATACAAAACAAGAACCAAACAAGAAGAACCTGAGGAATGAATTTAAACAAACCTAGATATCTACCTCAAGAACTTTGCATAGCCTAAACCTCTGAACTTTAGGAACTAGCACACATGCTTAACGAAGTTATACATAGTAACTTCTCCTCCCAGGGGAGGCATAAAATGAAGTTAATGAGACACACGATGTATGATAAGAAGGGGGGTACACATTAAGGGGGATCTGTAGTAGGCATACCGGGCAGTCTGTATGCTCTGAGTACCTCAGCCAATGGGGAAAGGAGGAGGGAAATTTGCAGCCAGGAAATTAGGATAAAAGGGGGCTGCGTCCCCCAGCCAAACTGAGAGTCCCCACCAGGATATGCCCATGGACTCTCCCTTTATTTGAATAAAGTATATTTTACAAGACTCCTCTGTCTCCTATTGGAACATTGACCTCTGGCAAGTGGGAGCAGGCTCTGGTGCATACATGCCTTCAGTGGCTTTTTTCCAAACTCCATCAGATATTGGAAGATGTGCATGGAGAGGAGTTGCACAGAGTCATTGTCCTGGTGGAGAGCCAGTGTTTAAAATGGGAGTAATTTAAATACATATAAGCTCCGCTATGTAATTTAAAATGTAAAGTGATCTCGACATTAACTATTTTCTCAGACAGAAAAAGAAAGATCACTGCTTACCAAAGAGTATCCTTGATTCCAGCAGAGAAGCAATAAATCCTTGCTTTTGTCACTGATTTTTAGAACAGTAATACAAACTAGTCAAATTAGTTGACAGATTTCATCACATATTTATAACCACTTCTTGTAGGTTTTTTGAAGAGGAAAGAACATCCAGGTTAATTCTTTGTCCCACTTGCTTTTTAGAATAGGTAGGTTTCCCAGTTTGAGAGTAAAGAGCGAATTAAGAAATGAATACAAAGTATTTTCTTCAATTAGTATTTTAAGATACTATGCTAGCAGTGTTTATACAGCAGTAATTATATTTTTTCGTTATACTTTTGAACTATATTTAAAGTTTCTTTCTGAGGAAAAATGGAATCCCTGAAATATTTGAAGTCCCCTAGGTAGCCTGTTATCTAAATAAGAGAGCAAAACATATGATGAAGTGTGCACGGTTCAGGGCTTTTCAAGTGTTATCCAAAGAATGTGAGGTGAGCACATAACACGTAAAAAAAAAAAAAAAAAAAAAAGCGATGTCAAACAAAACAGCTTTCCTTCAAAGAAAGACACTAGCATGAAGTGTTATAGGACCCCATGGCAGCTTTCAATTCAGGGTCAGATTTCAATTTGGATGAGAAAAACTTCTGAATTGAATCTCATTGTTCCCATCTGCTGTATTTTGTTCTCAAGTGAGCACACTCTCAGTTTGCAACCTTTTGGTTGCACCAAAAATTGGATGATACGCTCCAGAGGCACAGCAACTCTTTTGCTGTATGCATCCACTCTTTTGCACCACGTTGTTAGCGGGACTCAGAATGGCTGTGCTTAGGGTGATAAGTGCTGGACTGACAAGCTGGCTCCACCTCAGGGTGATTAAATTAACCCCCTAAGCCAAAGCATCCTTTATCCCCCGGATTTAGCACCCAGACCAGTCAGGGACAATAGCTACAGTGTAACTTCATTTCAGTCCCCAGTGTATAAATATTCTCTATTCTGTTACTGTAGGGTGCTAGTTCTTTTGGCATTAGCCTGCTAGCACCCGATCCTCTGCAAGACTGTAATAAACATGGTGTTTCCTCTCTGTATGTGGACTGGATTTTGCACACTGGGTAAATAATCCACTTTTGGGACAACATGATTTGCTAAGGTAAACATAATTTAAGAGTCTTCTGGCTCTGAAAACGGGAAGGATTTATACGAAGTCATGCACAGATTCTCTCCTTGGCAATGTTGCCCAGGTCCTGGAGTATTGCATCTCTGCACCACGTAGCAGAACACTGCCTCCCATTTGTCTTGTTTCTCACCTCTGCAGGTTTTGTTCAATAGTTTTCATGTGGATTTAGGGTGGGTTGGGGATGGAAAGGGAAATTCAATTATGCGTTTATTGGAGGACAAGGAATGGATAGAAAATATGCTTTCTTTTTCCCCCCCCAACTTTCCAAAAGATACTTATAATGACATAAAGTTTGGAGAGGCAGATTTAGGTAAATACTGGGCAAGCAGAAAACTTTATGCTTTTTTTACTGTGCTTGGCAAGCATTTGGGAGCAATATGATAGAAGAATTTGCTAACCCAATGCAAAAGTGCAGATAAATGCTAGCTGAGCTTATTTCACGTTAATAAATTGTGCATGAGAGCTCACAGCTACATCTTTGTCTGAGTCACTGATGACCCCAAAATTAAGCAGAATGAGTTTTTACATCCACCTTCTGTCCAAATTCTGGCTGGCGCAGACATGTCCTCAGGAAATACTCTCCTTTCAAAACATAGATGTGGGTTGTAAATCACAGCTCAGCCTTTGTTCTTAAAAAGAAAAGAAAGAAAAGGAGGTTTTCTGAGACAGTGTTTGTTAAGATAAAAGCCCCCCTGCACAGCACTCTCCCCCTCATTTAATAACTACTCACAACTTGCCCCATTCTTTCGGCTGGGGTTTGTTTGCCTCTAGGCCTAGAAAGAGGAATTTACTTAAGTGCTACTTCACACCAGAAATTAACCCTTCCCTATGCCCTTCTGCACAGGTATAAGGTAATGACAATCAAAGGCAAGAAGGCTGGAGTAAGTAGTGTGTCTGCACATACAAAAAGGGTGTATGGGAAGCCCTTTGGGGAATGTGTTTTCTACAGCGACAGGCACTTAGAGAGGCACAAAATTGGTTAAACGTGTTAATAAGACAACTTGGAATATACAAAACATGTCTCTATGAACTGACTGGAAAAAACGGTGCAGCAGTGCAGACCTGTAATCATCGCCCCGCATGCCACACACCGCCGATCGTTACCATGGCAACGGACGGTATTTTATGACATCACTGAAATCAAGGGGGATAAGCAACAAGGGCAAACAGATACCAAACAATTTCTGGAAGGAAAAAATCTGGTTTAATATATATATTGAGCTATGTACACTGTCATGCAAACCAAAGGGTAGAGGAAGCAGGGAAAAGAGTGCAAGGTGCATGTACAGAAATTTCCAGTGAATAAACCAGCTTCATTGTAACCTTACGATTTTACCATGGAAATTCTATTTGTGTTGAACATCTTTAGTCTTCTGATATTTTTCAGAAATGTGGTAAGCTACAACCTGTAAAACAAGCTATCCAGGGCGGCCATAAAAAAAACAGCGAAGCCTTTTATGATTTTGCTCCAGGATTGTGCTATTTACTTAATTATTTCACACTAATAGTGTCTACAGCATTATGAAAAGGATAAAAAAAAAAAAAAGTTTTAGTTACAGTTTTACAGTGAAAAGCATATCTTATGTGAAGAGAGAACAAGAAAAGAAGCAGTATGGCAAAATGGAGCCAAAATACTGATGATAAAACTGAGTCAGCTGGCATCACAGCTCACTACAATCTAAGTGATGTACATGACATTCTTGTAGAACTTAGCTTTACTGAAATCTAAGTCTTTTCATTGATTTCCAATGGTCTTGCACCTTCCTAAAATAGTGAGTACTTTGACCTCCTAGGTACACAAGAAACAAAACTTAGGAACGGATCCAAAGCTCAGATTTCCCACATTACTAGAATCTTTCTGCTGTGCTGTAGGTCTAAAATATATGGGTGAGCTTAGAAATGTAATTTTAGGGGCTTCTTGTTTTCAAGTTTGTTTCCCAAACAAACTTCTTTATTGCAGATGGCTTTTCAGTAGCTTTTTTCATTTACTGATAGATTTTACATTGCTGTTGTCACAGTTTTGGACTTGCACAAATGATATCCAAGAAGTGGTCCACTATCAATAAAAAGAAGAGTCAAACAGAAAAAGAACAAGTCCTTGAAATAAAAAAGGTGTAATATACTGTAGGACACCGAGTATGGAAGGATCAGTCACCAGTATTCCCTTGGAGGATGAAGTAGTGTTAGTTCAGACATAAAGGTGAATGCTACCTCATACTCATTTACTCAAATTTGGCCATGTATTATTTTCCATATCATGACTGCTGCTACAGCTTCTCCAATAATATAAAAGCTAGGGGTGCGCTTAAGCCATTGCAAAAATTAATCAAATAAAAAGAAATATATAAGAAAACAGGTGATCAAGAGATTTTGAAATGTGCTTTTGTTATGAATAACAAAAATTAATGAGTAGTTGTGGGTACATAAAACTTTCAAAATGTGTCAGTTGTGGCACTTATGGAAGAAAATCACACTCGTTTTCAACAGGTACTCAGATTCCTAGGTTTTTTTTAACACCTGCTTGGATATATGCGATCTCAATTGAATTTTTTATCACTGGTACAGGAAAAGTGCTAACTGTATGCAGAAAACTCATACAACATGATTTCCAAGGTATAAGAATACAGAACTAGTGGTCAGTCTTTTAAATTAAGCCTCCCTAGTAACGCGGGATTGACATTACAAAGGGAGTAGATTTGAATCAGACTGACAATATCAGGATGTGATGATCTGCTAATATGACACTTATTTTCATATTTAGCTGAAGTGATCACTTCTCCTTGAAATAATACAGCGATTAAAAAAAAACTCAAGGTATTACTTCTACTGTTTTTAGACTATCAGCTCTTGTTCTTTATGGTTGTTTCTTCTAGATAAGGGTGAGTGTTTCTGCATATGTTAGCCTTCATTTATTTATTCTGACTGCCTCAGTTAGTGAATCAGGATGTTCTGTTAGTACGTCAAGGCCCATCCTGTTAGCTATTCACTCTGGTTTTCTTTAAGCATTTCGTAATGGTTAGTGGAATAACTTAATTCTTTCCTTACATCATGTGTCCCAACTTCAGTTCCAGAGACCAGTTCTTTACAGACAGAAGAAGCTACAAAGCTGAAAACACAAAAATTTGTTAGAAATTATATTCCAAAATCATCTTAAATACCATCACAACAGACACTCAAGGAGCTTTATTAGCTTTGTTTTAAGGGAGAAAAAAAATCAAAGATTGTGCAATTTGGCTGTCAGACCTGTTCAAGAGTAAAATAATTTATTTCGTTGGCATTTACTCCATCACAGTATGTCAGCAGAGTGTTTCATTGCTGCTCCTTTACAGCTGTTTCTGACTCTACACATCAGTAAGCTACAGGAAAAGTTTCTAGGAAATGTTAAAAAGTAAACCTAGTATGTTTAGTTATGAACAAATGCATAAGTACAAAGTAGACAACAGTAAAAAACATAGCAATGGGCTTTAATTAGGATTTCAGTAATAGCAAGCTGTCTATGTAGAAGAAATTATTAATATCACAGGAAAGAGGAGGAGAAGCACAGCTATGTTTTACTGACATATTAGTAGACACTAGAAGAGCACGAGCTCTCTCAAAGTGCACATACTAATCCTGCAATAGTCCTGCTGACTAGGGTGTCACAGTTCACATGGTTAATGCTTAGTCAGAAAGAATTAATCTCAGCTCTCGGAAAATCTCCTAGAGGCAGCTCCTGAACATTTAGTCCATATCTCCACATTGCTCACAGTGATGCCTACACAGTGCTGAACTTCACTGAAACAAGCATGAACAAAGTTTTTTAGCAGCTTGTGGTAGTGAACTACCAATTTTGCTGTAGCCTTTATATGCTTTTACCTCTAAAGAAAATGAAAAATAAATTGATATGGTGTTAAGGTTATAAATATGGAATGAGTCCTTTAAAGTATCATGAAATGTCATTTTCTTTGCTTCCTTTTTCTGAAATTTTGTTTTTCAACAAAGAGAAAATCTGTAATTATTACATTAAGGAGCTAAAAATCCCTTTTTTATTAATTATTATTAATAATGTAATTTATTAATATTATTATTAATTATTATCCTTTTTATTTAAAAAAAAATACAGAGAAATTAACTTTAAAGAGAATTAGTTCTTACTTTTGGCCAGGTTTTTAAGAAGGTGTCTTGACTTCCAGGTATACAAATCAGATATTGCATAACGATAGTCTCTTTAAAGCCAGTTGATTCTATTTGGCTAACACGAAAATATAGTTTAGCAAGATGCAGCATACTCAACAGGATTGCAACCACCTATAAATTGAGTGGTTTTATTCCTTCACATAAGAGATGGTTAATTATCAATTAGAACACCAAAGGCAAATAAATATCTTTGTTGTAAAATGTCTTGATCCTGAATTTAGTTTTCCTGCTATTCAGCTTTTAATATTGCTCTTTGAATGTCCCATCTAGCCTGAGAATTTATAACACAAACTTTTAGAATATGATGCTCATTTTAATATGAAAATATATGAGGATTAAGACTTCTAGATCAGACAATCAGTGAGAAAGCTCCTAAAATCTTTGGAAGGGATTTTCTAGAAAACATTAAGAATATGTTTTTCTTTGTTATTTTTAGTTTATTTAATATTAATAGTATTTGGTCCAGGTGAATCTTAAATTTCAAGTGCAAGTAGTGATGCTCCTAAGCTAGGAGAACTGAAATGAATTTAAGCATCATTAAACCCAATGTATGCCAAATCCTATCAGGATTTTGAAAACAGATCCTTAAACACAAGATTAGATGGATGATTGGTGAGGGATATGGCTTAACCATGGAATTTGTACTTACGGTTCACTTCCAAATCTAAGTGTTCTGAAGGGTCTTTTCCAACTGAAATGATTCTCTGATTCTAATTACCATCCAGTTATTGCTTTATCACCATTTGATTACCATTTGACTTTTATTCTGTCATTGATCAGTTACCATTTGGCCATCGCTTAGTCATTGATAAAAGCCGTGGAGTTAAGCCCACATCGATGACTGACTTCCCTGAAGAATTCACCAGCATGTGTCACCAGGTCAAAAACCAGACAGTGTCTCAGGCATAACCAGAGCAGGAGAAAAGGTCTGAGAAATTCGTCTGCTGACCACTTGCCCAACATAAAATGATATCAATGAGGCAGACCAGCAACCAATCAATCTCCGCCCTCCGCTCCCACATCACACCCCAGAGATCCAAAGTGCTGGACAACTGTGGGGAGGGAACAAGGTGGCCATGAAACCAAGGCATGGGAGAGAAGGACCCAGACAATCAGTCCAGTTATGTAGAATTTTCCCAGAGAGATTTATGACCTTGTCCTGCCATCCTGGAAACTCCACTTCCTCTGAAGAGCAAAGAAGCCCTTTCAATAGACAAACCCCTCACACAGCAGACACACTGTGTAAACAGAACTCCCAACCCCGCAGCAAGCAGAGTCAGCTCTTACAGAG
>NW_008611416.1:0-10667 GCF_000691845.1 Merops nubicus
AGGGTAACCAGCACTATCAGTATAGTCAGAGAGAGGATTTACTGGAGAACAGTCCTGTGGAAAGGGACTTGGGAGTGCTGGTGGATGAAAAACTGGACATGAGCCACCACCAATGTGCAGTCACAGCTCAGAAGGCCAATCACATCCTGGGCTGCACCAAAAGAGCTGTGGCCAGCAGATCAAGAGAGGTGATTCTGCCCTTCTACTGTGTCCTGGTGGGACCTCGCCTGGAGTGCTGTGTCCATTTCTGGAGTCCCCAGTGCTAGAAGGATGTAGCCATTTTAGCAAGTCCAGAGGAGGGCCACCAGAACGATCAAGGGATTGGAGCACCTCTCATATGAAGACAGGCTGAGGGAGTTTGGGCTGTTCATCCTGGAGAGCAGGAGGCTCCACGGGCACCTTATAGAGACCTTGCAGTACCTGGTGGGGGCCTACATGAAGGCAGAGGAAGGTCTATTCAAAAGGGTTTGTAATGACAGGACAAGGAGTAATGGTTTTAAACTAGGAAAGGATAGATTTAGACTCAATATTAGTAAAAAAGAGCAATAGATCATTGGAATGGGCTGCCCAGAGAGGTAGTGGAGCCCCCAACCCTGGAGTCATTCAAGGTCAGGCTTGATAGGGCCCTGGGTGACTTGACCTAGATAGAGATGCCCCTGCTTGTGTAGGGAGGTTGGACCAGATGAGCTCTAGAGGCCCCTTCCAGCCTAAAACATTCTAACGTACTAAATATCCAAGATGAAAGCCTCTAGATACAAGCAGATAGCACATTCAGAGAACTCCAGTTTCACAAAAAGAACTGGGGGTGGAGAGAAAGCGAATGACTGTCAGCTTTCTCTATGGTTTCATAGTTCAGGAATCTTTTCAGGTCCTTTTCCAGCTACAATATAACAATTTCTGTCCTACAGTCTATCTTTTCCTTTTTATCATTGCTTTTATGGGCAAACTGTCTAGTAGTACACATATGGTCCATATAGAGAGTCCAGAATTAGCTTTCTTTACTCTATATTCCTTGAAGGAATCTAATCAAATAACTGCATTTCCATTAAATATCATATGCACATCCATAAACATTCTTTACAAAATGACATCAATTGTCTACAATATGGAAATGCAGAAGTTTTTCATTATACTTTTGCCTCATTCCACCCATATTGTATTTTACACATCTGGAACCAGTAGAAAAGCTATAGCACTAGTATGGGCAATAAGAATCACAGCAAATGCATTTACAGTACAGACATGCTGTTTCAAAAAAATACTGCCAGTAATGGACTTTCTTCCCCTCCCTCCAAAGTTCACATAACTTCTGAGAAACAACAGAACTATTCTTCAATAACAGGGAATACAGAAATGTTCATATCAAATTCTACCTCGGGTGGGGGGCGATGAAAAACACGTTGGAAGTTTGTGGGTAAGAATTAAGGGACAGGCTATTATGGGTTACATTGTTGTGGGTGTTTGCTTCAGGCCACCAGACCAGGAAGAGGAAGTTGATAAGGCCTTCTACAGCTAGAAGTAGCCTCAAGTTCATATGCCCTGGTGCTCATGGGTGACCTCAATCATCCTGATATTTGCTGGAAAGGCCACACAGTTATGCACACACAGTCAGGAAGTTCCTGCAGTGCATTGATGACAACTTCCTGACAGACGTGGTGGAGGAGCCAACAAGAAGAGGTGTTCTGCTGGACCTTGTACTAACAGAATAGGTCTGATAGGGGACAAAAAGGCTGGGGGCAGCCTTGGCTGTAGTGACCATAAGATGGTGGAGTTCAACATCAAATGAGGGAAGAGCAGGGCAGTAAGTAGGACTGCAACCCTGGACTTCAGGAGAGCTAATTTTGTCCTCTTGAAGACCTACTTGGAGGAGTCCCTTGGGCTAGGACTCTAGAAGATAGCGGTATCCATGAGAGCTAGTTAACATTCGAGGACCACTTAGTCCAACCTGAAGATCAGTGCATTCCTTTGAGTAAAAAATCAAGTACAGGGCACAGGGGACCTGCGTGGATTGGTAACGAGCTGTTGGAAAAACTCATATGGAAGAAAAGTTTACAGTTTGCAAAAAAATAAACTATCACTTGGGAGGATTATAGGAACATTGTCAGAGCATGCAGGGATGCAACAAGGAAAGCCAAGGCCCTCTTGGAACTAAAGCTGGCCAAGGATGCAAAAGACAACAAGAAGGGCTTCTTCAAGTATATCAGTAGCAAGAGGAAGACTAGGGAAAATGGGGGCCCACGGCAAAATGAAACAGGAGCCCTGGTGACAGAGGATACAGACGAGGTAGAGTGAACAAATGCCTTTTTTGTTTCAGTGTTTACTGCTGAGACCAGCCCTCAGGAATCCCAGTCCATGGAGGTAAGAGAAAGTCCGGAGGAAGGAAGACTCTCCGCTTAACTGGATTGAGTTAGGGATCTCCAGGCAAACTGAACACTCACAAATCCATAGGCCACAGCGGGATCCACCCACAAGTGCTGAAGGAGCTGGCTATATGCTGTTGCTATGTCACTCTCCATTTTTGAAAGATTATGGAGAATTGGTGCCCACGGACTGGAAGAAACACAGTGTCACTCACTCCAGGTCTTAAAAAAAAAAAAAAAAAAAGAAAGGAAATCAGAAAGGTGATGGAACAGCTCATTCGGTAGGTCATCTCCAAGCACATGGTGCAAAAAAGTTATCAGGAATAGCCAGCATGGATTCAGCAAGGGGAAATCACACTTAAACTGATAGCCTTCTATGATGGTGTGACTAGCTGAGTAGATGAAAGGAAGGGAGAGCAGTCAATGTTGGCTGCCTTGGCTTCAGCAAGGCTTTTGACACTCTCTCCCATAACATCCTCACACAAGTAAGCTCAGGAAGTGCAAGTTAGATGAGTGGCCTGTGAGATGGATCAAGAACTGGCTAAACAATAGAGCTCAGAGGGTTGTGATCAGCAGCACAGAATCCGCTTGGAGACCTGCAGCTAGTGGTGTTCCCCAGGGGTCAGTACTGGGTCCAGTCTTGTTCAGCATCTTCATCAATGACCTGGGTGAAGAGACAGAGTGTACCCTCATCAAGATTGTTGTCAATACAAAACTCTGAGGAGTGGCTGATCCACCAGATGGCTGTGCTGCCATTCAGTGAGACCTGAGCAGGCTAGAGAGATGAGCAGAGAGGAACCTAATGACATGCATCAGTACAGGCTAAGGGCTGACCTACCAGAAAGCAGCTCCATGAGGGACTGAGTCCTGGTGGACAAGTTAAGCGTGAGCCAGCAGTGTGCCCTTGTGGCCAAGAAGGCCAATGGTGTCCTGGGGTGCTTTAAGAAGTGCGTGGCCAGCAGGTCAAGGGAGATTCTCCTCCCCCTCTACTCTGGTGAGGCCAGATCTGAAATACTGTGTCCAGTTCTGGGCTCCCCAGTTCAGGGGAGACAGGGAACTACTGGAGAGAGTCCAACACAAGGATACAAGGATGATCAAGAGACTGCAACATCTCTCTTACAAGGCAAGCCTGAGAGACCTGGGGCTGTTTAGCCTGGAGAAGGCCAAAAGGTGATCTGACTAATGTTATAGATACCTAAAGGGTGGGTGTCAGGAGGATGGGGCAGGTCTCTTTCCACTGGTGCCCAGCAAGAGGACAAGAGGCAATGGCCACAAACTGGAACATTGGAAGTTCCACCTCAACATCAGTAAAAAATTCTTTACTGTGAGGGTGACGGAGCACTGGAACAGGCTGCCCAGAGAGGCTGTGGAGTCTCCTCTGGAGACTTTTAAAATCCTCCTGGACACATTCCTGTGTAACCTGACATAGGTGAACCTTCTTTGACAGGAGTGTTGGATTAGATGATCCCCTGAGGTCCCTTCCAAACCCTACCACTCTGTGATATACAGACATAAAGCCATAAGACCTCTTAGACTATCAGGCATTTCTGCAAAATGTATCACGTGGTGACCTTCTACAGTCACATCTGTCAGTAGCAGCACTATGGTAAATGCTCAGGAGCAGTTATGCAGAAGGTGGGGGAAATTTAGTTTGGTTTTTTATTTTCATTTTGCTTCTGAGCAGACACTGTGTTCTACTTCCCCGCCCCCTTAACTTTAGGTGCCTCCATTTAAAGTCCAGTCATATCCACAGTTGTATACAAGGTTCAATTTTAACAATCTTTCCAGCCATA
Organism: Merops nubicus; assembly: GCF_000691845.1. Lineage (NCBI taxonomy): Eukaryota > Metazoa > Chordata > Aves > Coraciiformes > Meropidae > Merops > Merops nubicus. The sequence continues at coordinate 4,154 of NW_008611416.1, forward strand.
AGACTGATATGAATAAACTTGGCTGAACAGAGGCATGCTTGCCTGCTTTTTATCCTCTCTCAGAACAACCCCAAGACTTGAAAAAGCAAAATATGCCTGTAAATTCCATGCACCCAAATAATTATTGCAATTAACATTTTAAAAGGTACAAACTAGTGCATCAGGTAATGATGGCACCGGATTAAGTATGCAGAACACCTGCTTGTTCATGTTTTACATCCCAGGAGACTTATCTGGAATTGAAGCCAGTAATACAAGTTTTCCTTTTTATCTTCACAAGTAGCACTTTTACCTACAAACAATCTCAAATTTGGCAATCATAACAGAGAAACAAACATGGGGACTTATCTTTAATACATCCTACTTTTGAAAAAGATTATACGGTTCCAGAACAGCAATCAGGGAAATTGTCCTACACAGAACATGTCTGGTTCAATGCAGCACTACACCAAGCACATCAGTTACAGTCCTAAGATAATTGTATTAGCTGAGTGAGATTTTGGGGTTTCTTTTGCCATTGGGTACTTTTACAGTACATTTTATTTCACTGTAAGAAAACTGAAAAAAGGCAAACGGTTTTCCTGCAACATATTTAGTTGCTTTAAAGCAAACCCACCAATTGTGGAGTAATACACTCAAACATACCTCTTGAAAAGTTTTAGCATAACTAGGTATGAGAAATCTGGGATGACCCTAGCACTGGGATTGCCATTATAACTAGGAAAAAAAAGTTAAAGGTCAGAACAAGCAGCATCTTAAACTTTCTTACTATCATGATGGATTTCAAGTGCCTTCACTAAGAAGCAGAATGAAGTTGAATATTCACGGATCACAAGACAAGTCTTTGTCTCAGTTTTTCTCCTTTGGCTTCCATTTGTTGCTCTGTTTTCACAACAGTGTCTCCTACTATCCCTACTACTAACATCAGCTTCTCATCTCATAGGATTAAAAATAGAGACATTTTACACAGGCATGTGGAAATATTCCTATACAGCAACTTCAGAAAAATTCAGCATAATATCAGAAGCTACCACACACTTCAGGTGCAATGAAATGCTAGTAGTACTTCAAAAACCCAAACGCACAGAATTTCTACAACATGGCTTTGAGGTTTTTGTGGGTTTGGTTTGGTTTGGGTTTTAGGTTGTTGGGTTTTTTTGGGGTTTGCTTTTTTTTTTTTTTGGGAGGGGGAATTGGAAAGGGTGTTTTTTAATAACCATGTTGGTACCTTAAAATTGTGCCAATTTATTAATTTGCCAGGGTCCAATCCTAAAGTCTGGATTCAAATTTTAGCTAAAACAAAAAAAATCTCAGCTGCAACTACTATGTTGTGCCAAAAATATACATTTGCTCAGATTCTCACAAAATTTACCTCAGAAATCAAATCACATCTTTCATCAAAGAAGGCTTGCTAAATTTAGATTTAGACTGAGACCAGGGTGTTTAACCTGTGAGATTGTTTCCAAACCAGGAAAGGGAAAAAAAAAAAAACAACACATTGACGTGCATCTTCACAAAAGGTCTTACAGCAACTTCATCTTCCTGCTAAAAGTACTTTCCAGAGGTTTTTAATACTGCTTGCAATAAATGCGGGATCTGAGATCTGCAGGGGGTGGATAACTATAGTTTTCTCAAATCCTCTTATTCCACCCACTCTTAGTGGAACATTACAGCCTGAGTTTAATGAGTATTGCAGTTTCATTGCAAAGCTCCATCATATTTTCAATCCTCAAAAAGTCACCCAAAAACCCCAAACCCAAATCATTCTTCTTCTACAGCTGCTCTATAGAATCAGACCTTGAAATACTAGTTTGAAGTCACATGTTTATGCATCACTGTCTCAGACTTTGAAGCACAGTCTATCTTCAAATAATAAATGTCTTTTATTGTTTCAGGGCAAATCATGTTGTCTGTGTTGCATGAAGGATGTGTGAATATTCAGCAAACTGATGATTCATTATGGTCTTGAATGGCAATAGGACTTCATCATAATTCCAAGCAAGTGTGATCATTTGTAAAATCATTTTATAAGAAATATAATTAAAACCTTTGTGTTCATGCCTCATGCTCAGATGGTGACATTTCTGACAGTTTCAATTTGAGCAATGTCACTAAGATGGAGAGATCTGAGATTTACTCATTTCAGCAGGGCACTGTTACATGCCATTACCTACTTTAAATAACTAGAATTTTTAAGGCTTAACCATGCTGTACCTGTGCAACTATTTTTGATTGTCTTCACAGACCATTGACCAATTCTAATATTTTGGATGCAAAAGAGCTCAAAGTGCTCAAAGTGCTTAGAGTTTAGACTAAATGCTCTGAGCTTGATGCTTCTATCATTAAGCCTGGTACAACTGAGCTGCACTACAGGCACAGTATCATTGCCAATGCAGTAGCAATTTTCAGTCGTGCATGAGACTGCCGAGGGGAAACTGTGTGTATTCGTCATGTATTTGATGAAAAAATAGATATTGGACTCTTACTGGTATTACATCTTGGCTCTAGTTTAAAGAAAGCATTTAAGTGTATGTTTGTATGTCTTTGAAAGGCAAGTTGTATGACACATCATAGTAAGGACTTACATTTAGACTGATTTCAGCACCTACTGCCTTTTCCAATTATGCCAGTGAGAAACAGGTTCCAGAACAGCAACAGAAATCCAACTCTCTCTTCTTATTTATAATTCCAGGTCTCCTACTTGCATTAAAATTATTGGCCCTATAGCACTTCAAAAGAATTAAGAACTATACAGAAAGTAATGACCTTATCATATCCAGTTAAAATACATGAGTTATATGAAAACATAAAACTTGAACAAACAAAAGCTGTGAAACTACCTAAAGTAAAGCGTCCATCTTTTATGGGCAGACAATGGTAAAGAACAAGGTTCAATTCAAAGGATGCTGAAATATATTTATCACCTTAAGCCAGGCTGGATGAGAGAGCACTGTTTCTTTCTTTAGTCCTTACTATTTCTAGCCCCATGCATTTTCTCTAGGAAATCTCCAACTTTTCCAGTTCAATAGTATGACCAAGATGAGGAAGACTATACTGAAGTAATTTCAGAGTCCAGTGATAACATCCAACATCTGCCTAGTTATCTCATTTGTCAACTCAACACAGAGTTACTCTAACAACTCAGTTACACTGAACATAAAAACAAGCATCCCGATCCTTCCTTCCACCACAAGACCTCTCTCCATGTCTCCCAGTTCAAGAGCAATGAACCAACTCCTGTACACTCAGGAACATATTTCGCACATCATCTTGGACTCATGCCAGATGAGAGGACCTGCATGGAATTCCATGCCTGAATATCTTCTCTCTCCACCTCTCTGTTGGCACTCCTTTCTCTGATGGATCAGTGCTAACCTTCAAGTTCTTCCACGTTCCAAATAATCTCATCTCTAAAACATCAGTCTCAATGCTCAAACAGCAAACAGCTGTGTTTGCTCGCTTTTTTTATGATTTTTCTAGCTTTCAAAACAGTACCTTTCAAAACGGCTTTCCCCATCCTGCCCTTCCCATTTCATACATAATGTTCAAAGATCTGCAAAGCTTCCTTAATATCTTCCTTGAAGTCTCACTTAAAAAGATGAACCCTCTACTTTCCTGCTACAAGAGATGGTAATCAAATCAACTTCATCAAGTAGCTGCTGCATTCTTTAAAATTCATTAAAGATCGTTAACATCCTGCTATGTATAAAGAGATAAGAAAAACACCCAACACCATACCAAAACTGCTGACAATTACAAAACCAACTCCAATTAAAACCATCGCTTGGCATTTAAATACTGCTACAACATAATTAATACATTTGTTATTTTAGACTGACATTTCTAAGACTATATAAAACAAGTGCTGTTTTAAGATATGCCTTTATATAACTTATTTAAAAAGTTAAATTGCTTAAATTTTAAGGATAGACTATAATCCACTGGTTCCAAGAAACAGGCCCCTAACTGAAGTATTCACAATTTTTATGCACTTCTGCACTTGCATAAAAGAGAAACTGCCATTCCCCCCAATTTGAATGAATCTAGATCACAAAGACATTTCCTCTTTTCCCCCTTCACACTGACAAATCCCTCAAAGTCTACAGACAAGTTTCCCATCACCACAGGGGTGCAAAGGCCAAAAAGCAAATTTAATGAGGCCAAATGGAGGCAGAGATGTTAATCTTACTCTTAAAAACAGAGAGGTAAAGAGAACCCCATAAAATCTGTAAGAGTACAAAATCACTTGTAATGAAAGCACTTACAGCATTTCTTTTGTCTAAGGTTATCATGAAGGGCTTTAATTCAGAGGAACTAGTGGGAATACAGCTCCTTTTATTAAAATATATTCATTAGTGTAATATATACAGTTGTCTCCTTTGAAAAGGAAACCAAACCCATGAGATGAACAGCAGGGTCCTGCAAGGACCCGCCCACCGTCTTGGATTTACTCCTCTGAGGATGGAGTCCCAGAAGCTGCCTCTGAAGCTTCATTTCTTTTCATGTTTTAAACCTTCATTATAGGCATAAATAACAATGGCATAATCATTAGCAGCAACAAAGCTCAAACTTCCTCAAGAACTTGCTGTCGTTCTGATAACTTTAAAAATAGGCTAATCTACAAACTGGCATCTAGCTTTTAAATTGCAGAATGTCAGTGAAACCCCTAAATATATTTCCCAGGTCTGAAACATGACTATCATTAAGACATACGTCTTAGTGCTTTGTTTTATATGTGCACATAGCAGTGCTTAACTGGTTTATAGGGATACCCTGATCCCTAGAATTTGCAGGAGCACTATATGTACAATTTCTCAAAAATATTATCCCATGTGATGGCTGATTGATAAATAGCAAGTTTTAGCAGTCAGCAACTGCCTCTGAACAGCTTATTTCAGGTGAAAGTAATTTTAAAGCATGATTTTGAATACCACTTGAGATTGTGATCTCTAAGTGCCCCCCACAACAGACATCATCTCTACATGAACAGCAGTCCAAGAAACAAATTACTGGAGGCTGCAAGTGTGTTTTGGTGAAAAATTACTGCATGTTCACAGCTGACAGTGATATTTTCAGGTTTATGTTTCTGACCTACATATATTTATATATTACTTATATATTGACAGATATATTTGTATCCAGTCTGTGTTTTACTGCAGATCTGCTAGTGGCCATAGGATACAGCAGTAATTACACAGGTTTTTCTTCAGAAAGGAAGGAAGGCTAAAAAAAAAAAAAAAATCAGTCTAGAATCTATTTAAAATTAAAACCCACAACACCAAACAAGATCACTCTTCATGCACACTATTGCCATAAAGCTTGTGTAAGTCAAAACAGATCAGTCATTTCACTGGCAAAGACCTCTGCAACATGAGCTTGTGAGAGTTAGTTAGCATGGGTGAGAATGATTAGCCTTGTAACTCAGACAACCATTCTGATGATGCCTAAGGAGAAACAGTAGCCAGCTTACACTGCTGTTGACAGGACTAGGAATAATCATATTTTTTGTCACTTCAGTCAATTATACTTCATGTCTTCATACACATATGGAGCAGACAGACAGTGAAGGCGTTAATTTTACAAGTCAGTTTTTAGAATTCAGCTACACTTTAAAGTCATGTTTGTTTAATCACTGCTGCCACTTTGTATATAAGGAAGCAATGCCGACAGTACTATGGTTTGGACTGCAATCTTTTTTTCATAAAAGGCACAGAAAGCACCAAACTTGGTCAAACTGACTCAAAACAAACAGGGGCTCCCCTCACTGTGAGGCCCTCAGGTTTTCCAAACCTAAGGAGCATTCATCCACCCTAACAGATTTCCTAATAATTTCAGAAGTATTGAGGATTTAAAGAGGTATATTCTGTCCTAACTTTTATTATTAAAAGTTTTACTGTTTATTTTAGAAACAAAAGTGCATCTACTGTACTGGTGATTACAATTTTGATATACACAATGCAAAAAAAACCCCACACATCCCAAAAAAAGCCCACCACCACTTCATACAGTTTCTTCAAACACTACCATAACGTATTGAGTCAGCAACCACCTCATCAGGACCTTTCCCTCATACACAGAGTACTTAGTCCCAGCTTTTGAACTATGCTTCTCTTTTCTGATCTCGGGAGAAAAAAAAAATTATACATTTCTGGTATCAATGTTACACCTATACCTACAGGCAGTCTATCTTTTAGATTGAATTCAAGTGTAAAGGTGACAGTGAACAAATCCTGGGGTTATAAAAAGTAATATCTATGAAAGGAATAGATGACACGATGACATCTGCCACAAGCAATGAATCAGTGTTTAACTTGCAGGGCATTTAACATCTGAGCAACTGAGAAGCAATACTGGAAGTAATTTCCAAAGATCATCCAGACTACTTCTGTAATGTAAGGGCAAAAGTTATCAATATCACTCCTGACAGATATTTTAAAGTCTGTTCTTAAAAGCATCTTGCCATGGAGATGGTACAACCGTCAAATAAAATTGGTTCCACCACTTACATTTTTTT
>NW_008611417.1:0-5599 GCF_000691845.1 Merops nubicus
TTTCCCCTGGCTTCTCTAGTTCTTGCCATGGAGCCAAACATCTTACAGGAGGGCAGCTTCCACAACACAGAACAGAGGCAGTTGAGCTGTAGGCAACTCGACACAGGCATCCAGCAGTTATTTCATCCAAAAGAACTACACATACTACCTGTGATCACACACACTGATGGTGCAAGTGATGGATCTTAACACTGCAGGTATCAGATGAAATGAATTACAAGCTATGCAAGAATTATCGGCTTTTGTATACTCTCCAAGTTCAGGCTAGTTATAAACCCTGCAACTCCAGAATCCCCCTTAATAATGGATTTTCTAGTTCCATTTCTAGTTCCATTTTGCCAATGGATGGCAAAAATTCTTGCTGATGGTCTGCCAGCAGCCATCTGTCCTGCAGTCATGTCAGAGGACTTACAGCAAAGTCCCACTTTGCTGAGCACTGTGCAAGTCTACAGTAAGACACCCAGGAGCCACAAGATGCTGGCAGCAAAGCCTTCTTCTAAGAAGGTCGACCACAGCTGCATTCTAAACCATACACAAGTCTGTCTCATCAGCCATGAAGCTAGTGGTTTGTGTATGCTTCCTTTCTTCCATCTCCCCCATGCAGTTTATAGTTTGCCACAGATGTTGCATAAGGCAAAATATGTATGTTCAAAAACATCAGACACCAAGAAGAGAACCCTTAGTGACTGGTAATGACAGCGACTTAGCTGCCTTCTCTTCCCTTCCTGAGAAAGCTCCTATCCCGCTGATTCTTGGAAACCAAGAGCATAAAACATACAAATAACCCCCAATGCTACCTTATTTTTCAGCTGCTCTTTCAGCTGTTAAGAAAGTTGTCAAAATCAGCCTTTTAATAAAAAAATAATGTAGGCTGTACATTCAGAATAGCTTGTGTTACATTCGAGGTACCGAGGTCAGCTAGTTTATGCTGTTCTCTGCACTCTCCCCCCCAACCCAAGTCAATTCACTCCTGAACTAACACGTTAACATCTTTCAACTCTGCAGCTAGAAGATAGGTTTTTTTTTTTACTTCTTTCTTACCTCCAAACACAGGTAATGCGTTCTCATTTCATACTGAACTCTGTGCTTCTTGTAAATGTGGACTGATTTTAGAAGTGTAAATCGTTCTATGTTCTTTGGAGGTTTATGTCTGAACAAAACACAAAAAGAAAATTTTGATTTTTAAAAAGAATGACAATAAAAATTATCCTAAAAACTATGCTGAAATCCCCGTTCTTATTTGGCATTTATAAGACCTACAAGGAAGTGTTAAAAGCTGTTACGGTTTATAATTAACCACTTGGACATGGTTAACACTCAAATATTTGGGTGTTAACCAGCATTAGTTCAGGGAAGCTACAGCACTGACAACTGCTGCAAGTGCTGTCACTACCCTTGGTGTGGCCAAAATGCACTTCTGTGGCTATTGTGAGTGTAGAACTGCTGCTGCTTTCTCAGCACTGTGCCGCCATCTAAACAATGTTAAGATTTATAATCTGAGAAAAAATGTTTCTTCTGAAAAAAAACCACTTCTAAGCACAGCTAAATGACAGAAGAGGTAACAACCACGTGTCACCCCATGGCTCTGCAGATCAGCTACTTACACTTTTTCAACAGAGATGCCAAGTTCTTTAGCTGCAAGCACTGCGAAGTATTCATAGCTGTCCAACACAGCCTTATCGTGGCCTTTCACTAACAGGGACAACCTCTTGTACAGTGTTTCTGGCTCATCTGAAAGAAACACCTGCATTTTTAAAGAGAAGACAAGAGTTACCACTCCACGTTCTTCTTAATTAATGCAGCCCATTTGTAAAAGAGGAAAAAAACTCACCTGCTGTTAGCTGCTTATTCTAGTTTAACTGCAAGGGGCTGACAGTATTAGCTTGATTGACAGTTGTCACTCAGGGAAAGCAAAAGCAGTATCTAACTTTTCAACATGTAGGTAAAGTGCATTGATCAGAAAAGGAAAGGGGATACAAGGAGGACAACACTAGAGAAGGCAAGAATGAAACATCTTTAAAGCACGTCTGGGGCAGCACTATTTGTATTTTAAATAACAGTGTGAGAATACCTCAAATTCTCAGCCTTTGCTTTGGTATGGACTATCACTAGAACATTATGGACAGTGACCAGAATTCTCACTTAAGCTGGTTATAAGGCTACTTTAGACATAGTACTCTTCCCCTGGGGTTTTATCCTTTATGTTTGTCCAGGGACAAGCTTCTGACTTTCAGTTAGAGCTTCAGCTTCTGAGGGCCTGGGCTCCCTGATCATCTGAGAAGCTTTGATGTGTCCAGGAAGCACAGATTTTCCCACAGGTTTACTCCCAAGTGGTTTAGCACAGTAAATCCAGCCCGTACCAGAGCTGGCAGGAAGGCTGGGTCTGCCATGTGGACCTAATACTGCCTGTAAGAGCTTGGCTTGCTGGCCAAACGATGACACAGACTGGGCACGTGTTTCTGAAGGCCCAGTCAACACAAATGCATTCAGATTCCAAAGGCAAGACATCCACGATAGGCCTTCATGAACTTCCCACCTCATAAGCCCTGGCTCCCAGCTTCCAGGCCAGAGACAAAGGCCTTAGGCTGGCTAAGCTGCTGCAGGTACTGAACAGAGTACGGCCAAAAAGCTGGTATGTCATAGCTACAGCTGCATAGAGGAGGAGAAAAGTGACCAAGAAGCAACTGTGAGCTATAGAAATCTCACTAAAAAAACATAACTTCTCAAATACCAATAATCTAAATTGTTTCCTTCTCTATGGCAAATAATGTTGTTAATGTGGAACTTAAAAAATACCATTCAATAAAACACTTACCAAAGGATTAGTCTTAGGCTCCTGGGCATCAGCATGGGATCCTGCCAGCCGTGCTCCCCTCAAGTCACAGGTCCTAGAAATGCAGGAAGGGAGAAAGCATAAAGTGTTAACACTGGAAATTTTTAGGAAGTGTACTTAAAAAAGCTGTGAAGAAGGAATTCAAGTTTTTCTGTACACCCTTGTCTTTATTACTAGGCAATATACAAAATGCCATTCTATAAAACACTTACCAAAGGATTAGTCTTAGGCTCCTGGGCATCAGCATGGGATCCTGCCAGCCGTGCTCCCCTCAAGTCACAGGTCCTAGAAATGCAGGAGGGGAGAAAGCATAAAGTAAGTTGTTAACACTGGAAATTTTTAGGAAGTGTAGAAGAGAAGTGGAAAGAAGGAATGCCTTTTATACTTACGGAAGAAAACGCTGCTTTTGCATAATTCTGCTTGCATAAGTCACAGGAAAAACTGATCCCTGTACAAAACAAATAGGCAATGGGGTAGTTTTCTCTCTCAGAGCACAAAATAGTTAATACGTTTTTATTAAAGGTTAATTTTTGCACATCAGAACATAAAATGTTACTAGGCTTTAATCTGCCAAACTAGGAAAACTCTACTGGAAAATGCAGGAAAACAGGAAGAACAGCACCTAAAAAGAGGACTGCATTAAGGGGACAATATGACAGTATGCACTTACTGTTAATGAGGTAGCTGAATAGAAATCACAAAGCATTTTTTTAGCAGAAAAACGTATTTGGTGCAGCATCAGGTACCATTTCTGTACATGATAATACTTTTTCTTTAGCTTTACCTTCATACTATATTAGTTACCCTAAGCAGGACTTGCTGTTGTAAAGGCAACCAAAAACAGTATCCTACAAATGCAAGAATCCAACCTCTGAGTTTAACTGCAGATTTCCCATTTGATTTTTTTTTTTCCCCCTTCAGAAAAAAAGGTCCTTGTGATTTTGAACACTCATTCTTTTGAAGAGAACATTTAAGTAGAAATGCTTCTAACAAGCAAATGAACCAGATTTAAAACATAACATGATTTTTCTGTGTTAAAAATGGAACACAACTGTTAATCAAGACGTAACACTACTGTCTTTCATACTAGAATAATCACTCCCTTCTGAACATTCTGTGGCTTCTTGCTTCCTTCTACTTCTCACTTTGGCAAAGTTATAGACTATGTCAGTGTTCTGGTTCCTTTTTTATTTTCCCCTCTCTCTTTTCTCCCCATAGGCAACCCTTTCAAATCCAGGTGTTCACAGACCAGCACCAGTGTTAGGTTCTTAAGTGCATGACACAATAAGAATAAGAAAGTTCAGGAGCACTGAACACTTGCCACTAGAGTTGCTGACCATTCAAAATGTTTCAAAGTTCATGTGAGGAAGTACTTGAGCCTTAATACCTAAAATTAAATAAATACATCTGATAAAATCTTAATCTTTGCACCTAAATTCTCTGTCTCTGAAGTACGAATATGCCTCCCCTGTCATTCAACACCAACATGAAATCTGACATCACTTCAGAGAGCAGACAGGCCCATCACATCAAAGACTGTATTTAGTGCAGGGCTTAGTGTATGCAATTCAATATATGGCACAGAACCTGGCCCCAGATAACAAATATAAGACTACTGACTGGAACTGTAACTAGAAGTTTTATGTTTTGGGGTTTTTGTGTGTATGCAGTCTCTGCTTTGTATCTTTTACTTGTAACTGCTCAACCTTGCAACATGCATCTATCATTTGCACTCATACCATACTGTTTTATGTGGTTTTGGATACAAAAATTTCAATCATGTAATATAGAGAAATAGAAAATAATGAAACAATAGTGTTTTAGCTCACATGCTAAGCTCTGCAACTTTACAATATTCAATGATTGTGCATATCAACTCTACTGTCTTCTTTTGTTATTAATTACACAGGTATGCATCAAGTCAAAAGGTTTTGCAAAATAAAATTAAAGGTGCTCTGTGCAAATTTTGACAAAATGATACGTTGACTACACTAGACAGTAAAGATAGTATTCAGCAAACAGCTTCCTTATTCTCCGACTTAAATGTACTTGATGTGTTCTTGCTAATGGCTATCACAGAAGGTGGAAAAGATACTCAAGAGTGCAACATAACAGAACTCCGTTTCCTCTGTGAACCAAGGCCTCTCACGTAACAAAATTAGTCCTGTCTAATGCAAAATAGCCGTCGTTTTGTTTGGCTGAGACATTCTGAAGTCCTCAGGAAGAGGCAGATGCCTGAAAGGTAAGCGAGTCCAGACCACAGCACACACAGAGCAGAGTTCAGGTCTTCAGAAAATTAAGGAGAAACCCCCAAACTCAAATTTTATCAACTTGAGAGAAAGCAATTGTTCTTTAGAAGTCACAACCAGCAGAAAATGTTGTTAGAGTAAAAAATTCCTTTTTTTTTTTCCCCTTAAGAATTCAACATTTGAAATTTTTATGAGCAGAAAAAGGCTTGGTGCATGACCTCAGAATCCAAGTCCTATTCTTCATCATCCCTTACACCCAGACGAACCACGGCAAAACAGGACCGCCTGAGAAGTTCTTGGGGGCTCGCTACGTCGCTGCCGGCCGGCAGAGACACCCCAACCCTCCCGCAACCAGAAAGAAGCTACTTGCGATCTCCCCTGCCCGAGGACGCGATGCCGGGCTTGCACAGCGCCGAGCTCAGCCGAAACAGGGAGCGCTCCTCCAGCTCCCTTCTCCCTCAGGAGCGAAGGTGCCGAGGGAAAAGAAGGAGAGCGAAGCTCACCCGTCCCCTTTCCC
>NW_008611418.1:0-11536 GCF_000691845.1 Merops nubicus
TACAAGAAAGATATGGAAGTGCTGGAGCCTGTCCAAAGAAAGGCCACAAGGATGATCCGAGGGCTGGAGCACCTCCACTATGAAGATAGACTGGGAGAATTGGGGCTGTTCAGTCTGGAGAAGAAAAGGCTCCAAGGGGACCTTATTGTGGCCTTCCAGTACCATAAGGGGGCACACAGGAAAGCTAGTGAGGAACTTTTTAGGATGTTGGGTAGTGATAGGACTAGGGGGAATGGAGCAAAACTAGAAGTAGGTAGATGCAGATTAGATGTTAGGAAGAAGTTCTTCACCATGAGGGTGGTGAGACACTGGAACAGGTTGCCCAGGGAGGTGGTGGAAGCCCCATCCCTGGAAGTTTTTAAGGCCAGGTTGGATGGAGCTCTGAGCAACCTGATCTAGTGGGAGATGTCCCTGCCTATGGCAGGGGGGGTGAAACTAGATGACCTTTCAGGTCCTGTCCAACCCTGACAATTCTATGATTCTATGTGTTTATGGCCTCCGAGAGTGACTGCTCGGTCATATTTGTGCAGACACAATGAACAGACTTCTTGGGAACAACACATATGATCAAGCATAATGTGCAAAAATGTATGCTTTATTTTTACACCAAAACTCTTTGTATGAGGCTGGATAGGAATTCATCTTGTCTTAATTGAGTCACTTACATGATCTGAAATTTGGTCAAGAAAACTGGAATTTCTATATGTAGAGAAAAACACTACAGCCCCAGAATGTATTTTTATCCTGGTATTACTGTAATAGCAACCCTTCAGATTTCTGTTGATTGAATCAGTCCCCCAAAATTATCTTTTTATTGGATGAAATTTCTCTTGCTTAATCTCAGACAGAAAATGAACAGTAAAAATGTGTTCAGTCATTTTTATGTCATCAACAAATCACCAAAACTAACTCTGACTTTGAAACACGTTACATGTGTGTGTCCATAAGGAGTTTACTAGGACAATATATCTCTTATACTCCAGTTATTTAAGTAACTTTATTTTTATAGGAAATTAAATCAGGTAAAGAAGTAAAGTTTCACTGACTATAATTGACCACAACCCCACAATAAAACAAAGCCAGACTCCCAAAGCCTTAAAATGATCTCATTTATCTTAACAAAAAAAATAAAATAAAATTCAAAACCACAAAAAGCATTTTGGTCAAATTTGATGTTACAAAACAGTTTTATGTTTATTTAATACCATGTTCTCCTACTCTGTAGTTATATTGTATATTTTCTGAAAAAATAATATGCAAACAGATTATTGCATAACACCATCTTTTCCAAATTAGCCCAGAAATATTCACTAAATTAATTTTTAACACAATAAGAAAAGTGTTTTAACATTTTACGTTTAAATTCCAGAGAGCTTTATCACATAAGATATTCTGTGGAAAGCAGCACCTATTTACTTCTTTGTAAGCCGTTACAAAGATGGAACTGGCCTCAGACAAAATAACAGAGGTGATTAAAACACAAGCTGAATAAAGAAGTTCCCCAAGTGGGTTCTTGTGGAGTGAGTATTTCACTTGGCTGTATGTGTGGAATATTTTGCATAATGGTCTACAGACCTCCTAGGATTTTGCTATCACAGAAAACACATACACATAGTGCTGAGACACAGAGAAGTGGTATTTCACATTATGTCTATGCTTGTTTAGGGCTTACTGTCTACGTGGAATGAGTAAAAGTAATATTAAAAGAAAATAACTACTAAACAGAAAATATCTCATTATGCTAACAAAGAAAAATACTGTATTTTAGTTTGGAGACATTTCAAGCATATACAGCATTTACATAATAAAGCTCAGGTGTGTTGTTTTGTTTGTTTTTTTTTTGTGTATACTAGCTAAAGAAGCAGTCATGAAACTGTTGTATGTTGGCTTGAAACTTGACAACCACCTAGTGCATTCTTCTTGCTCACCTTTTAAAATTACACAATCTGAGATGGATACATTGCACTGCTGGAGTTTACTATATATATTTCAAATTTACAAAAATACAGAAAAACAAGATTTCTTGCACTCAGATACTGAGCATTAACCCTTTGAGTACTAATTCCCACCTGCAACACTGCAGAACACATTCATCTGACTTACATGTTTTTATAACATTCTAACAATTATAATTATCATCTTTATGTACACTAGTAGGAAATGCATTCCTACACATATTAAAAAAAACAGGTAGAGACTAATGAACTGCTAATAAAATAATAACAGGCTGACATATGTGAAGATTTCTGCAACATATATACAGAGAATCACAGACTGATGAACTCTCAAGGGAATTTCCTATTTCCTCTCTGCAGCAATGGAGCAATTACACAGCCTGTGTTAAGACATGACAGCAGACTTTCTCATATGGCCATACAGAATTGTGCTTTTTCACTTATTTATGGATGCACTGCTCACTTTCCACTGTAGGCATTTTTTCTCACAGATCTATGCTCCTTTTCATTTTCTGCAATCTATTATTAATCTGCACCCCTCCTGTCTGAAAAAAAAAGTGGGTTTATTTCTTATAGGGATAATTGCGATGCAGTTCTGTACTGTGAGTTGATGCTTTGTGTCCAGATGTTCATGGAAACATGAAAAAAATTTCTTGCCAAGAGCCTTGTTAATAGAGAATGGTAGTGACCCTAGCATGCCCTATAATTCAGCAGAAGTCATGAACATAAAGAACTTTTGTGAAGGTCAAATTGCATTGAGGGATAAAGAGAATCTGAAATTTGCTAGGAGAGGAAATGAATTTTCAGAAAGCAAGTGGTGAAATAATAGATGGACTCCTGGAAGGTGTGTTTTTGGAAAATGACTGAACTTTCTCTTTCCTGACAACTCTGGACTACATTAATTGTGTGACTAAACAGACAATATCATATATACAGTGTCTCTGAACTAGAATAAGCTACTTTAAGAAAATGACTGTAGTCCTCAAAGAGTTAATGGTAAAACTACTCTGTCTTAACAGACGTGGAAAGGTTATCATGAAACAGCTTACAGATTTGTTCAAAAGGCATACTTTACAAAGAAGTGTAAAACTTGTTGAGACAATTGCTATTACACTGCACAGTGTCACATACAATGAGTAGTGCATGCTCTGTAAAGACATTAGAGTGGACCCTTATCAAAGCTATCATATAACCTTATACAAAGGATTGTGCCACTTAAACTAGTGCAGAGTGATTTCTTTTTCCCCGTAGATTTATAATGTTCTAGATTAATATCAATAGGGTTTTTCACAGCCTTGTACAACACTTTTTTTTTGTTCTTTTTTTTTTAAACACACGTAACACTAGAAAACAGCAAATGGTATATCCTGACATATGTCATGCAAAATACAACCTATACAGCACCATAGATGTAACAGAGACATTACCTAGCACTTCTCTCCAACAAGAAAAAGGACAGAACAGAGACTGTACATTACACGACTTTACAGGCCATATGCTACAGAAGATTGTTAGAGGCAGTATCGCTTTTGTAGATCTAAAAAGCTGTAATTTTATAAAATCCTGTTTATAATTTCTACCATAGTCACTTCTGATTAAAATCCATGGCACAGTAATAATATTTTGATACAAAAATAAATAAGTAGAAGTTTAAGATGCTGATATGTTTATAAAAACTGTCCAAAATTACTACAGAATTAAAGCAAAACCAATGAATAAAAATGATGTATTTCTAAAGAAATGTTGTTCTGTGTAACAAAAGGATATTGCCTCTCATATTCAATTGTCTAGACATAATTTTCTAATTATCTTTCAGAATAATTTTATAACTTTCAGTTAAAAATAGCTTCACTTCAAAAACTGTCACAATCTCTCTTTTAGACTCTTACTAAGAAAATGGAAATAAAGATGGAAAAGCTGTGCAATTTGCTGATGAGCTACACAAATGTCATCTTATTTCGTTTGGAACAAAACCAAAGGTAATGATGGTTTTAGGTGAAAAAATACATTATGATGGCCCATGAACTACACAGTAGTTTCATTTTTCCAAGGGCCAGTTTTGATATTTCCTGTACTATCTGAGCTGTATATCATGGCTTCATGCACGTTTCCCTTGAGAATTCCATTGTGATTTGTCGTGTTAAATGGCAATGACTGTGTCCGTGGGTGCATTTCAAAATGAGCTGGGTGGTGCACAGTGTCACTTTCTGGCATTTTAGCACAACTATATATTACAGTACTTGCATCGCTGCTTTCGGGCTGGTTGACAGTAGGATATGGATCGCTTTTTGAACAGCAGGCCCGCCTGTGGCCTGACTGGCTATCGTGCGTACTGTGGGGACTGTCTGTGTGTGAGCTGTGAATGCTGCCATCGATGCTTGAAGGAATATGATAGGCGTACTCTCTTTCACCCGCAGATCTGTGCCGACTGAAATAACGTGGCTTAGTTCTGCTTTTCAGACATCTATGAATGTGCATATTGGGTCTGAAGGTTCCCTCGTTGTGGACATGAATGTGGGCTTCATCATCAAGTAGCTGATCGCAGTGCATTTTCGCACAACACGGTGTCACAGGCGAAAGGCAATTCACGTGGTTTTGAACCGCTTGTAGGTTAGTAAGTTTGCAGTGGCTAGCTGCTGGGTGATTAAACACAGCCGCTTTGTTCGGACACGGTGACTCCTGAAGACAAGGTGCATGAACTTGAGTGTCGCCATTGACATTAACCTTTGGGCGCACATTAACTTGGACAGAATAGGTGTTTCTTCTAGACGGGCAACAGGACCACCAGCAATGCCACACGTCGTCTCGTTTTGCACAGTGATGGATCAGGATGAAAAGTCCCAAGGTCACACAGAAGGCTCCATAAAGACAGCTAAATATCATATCCAAGAAATGACCTTGAGATACCGCAAGTGCTCCAAAGGTCCAAGTGGCAGTAAACAGGAACAATGTGAATGCTGCAGCTCGAAGCTGAGCCTTAAATGAATGCTCATTTTCCAGTAAGGAAGAAGAAATCATGGAGCAGGTTGCCTGGGGAACAGACACAGTGTCTGTAATATGACCATGGCCCACCTCAGTACTTGGTATTCTCTGTGGATCTTCTGTCTTCTCCTTTAACTCATACTTGCGTTCAGGATGGCGCTTCAGCTGCACGTACGTGCAGAGAAAGTAAACACAGGTGACTAGCACAATGAATGCCACTGGCCCGTAAAAAGCACCGAGACTAGGCTCCCATGCCATCCAGCAACTGAAAAATGACAAAAAAGAGAGTCAAGAACATTTTATAGTCCACATTAGATATGACGGACAACCGATTGATGTGAACCTGCGCTTTCTGACTAACTTGTACGGCGCAACACTATCTCAGAAGTTTGATATGTCTGTTGTGGAAAAAGGGACTGTGTCTTTAATACGAATTAAGCTGAGGCATCACTTTCGTATTTTTTCAATAGAATAAAATGTCTAGTGTAATTTACAGGACATTAAAGCTGAAAATTTCCAAGAAATGTAGGTCAGTTTAGAATCTAGAATTGCAGCAAAATATAAAACCATTTCCATCAACCCTTTTTTCTACTATTAAAATTGTCAGTGCTAATACTTTGATTAAAAAGCAAACGAGGCATCGTTTATACAACCTGTGTGAGCAATAGAAATATAGATTTTAGATTTTACTGTAGATATATTTTTTAATAATGTAGATATAGATTTTACTAGTCTGTAGCATCAATGAACTTCGACACAAACTCTTAAGCCTGAAGATTGTTCTTATATAATTTTCTTGTTGCCAAACTAGAGAACAGCCTGAGTAATAAGTATAAGCTAATATAGCTGTTATTAGGTTGTACTCTAAATATTGCCTGAATTTCTGGAAAGGGGAATAAATTCCTTACCTGTTGGAGTAGGACAAGAAGTAATGGACTTAAACTGCAGCAATAAAAATTTAAATTTGTTTTTTCCAAAAAGTTTCCTAGCTATTAGGACAATTAGAATAATAAGTTCTTGGCATAAAGTCTAGTCTATTCATTATGGGAGCATTTAAAGCACCTCAGATAAATAACTGTCAGGAATGGTTTGGATATAGCCAATTTCCCACTGAGCCAGAAAGATAGACCAGGTGATCTGTCATGATCCATTAGAGCTCTAAAAGTGACACTGCATGACAATTCATACTCATTTAGGTATGTGTGATAGGTTTCAGTCCCTCCAATATAGAACGGAATTTTCTGATATCGCATTCTTGTCAAGCTAGGAATTTTCTACAACTTACTATAAAAAGGGCAGAATTAATTTTTCTCCTAGGCTGCGAACCTCTCAGCTAAAAAGAGGCTGCTCCACTGGGTATTTATCACAAGAAACTGCAGAATAAGTACATTAATTTTTTAAAAATCCAAATCTTAAACAAAAATATATACACATTCATTAATGAACTTAGAGACACTCCAAGTATATATTTTCCTGTCAGATATGCACATGAAAAGACTCGCTGGAAGATCTCTGTGAAAAGATAGGTAAGTTACCACCTATATTTAATTGGCTAAGCTACATGAATACTTGAAGTACAGCTGAAGGCTGCATATTTGATCCAAAGTGAAGAATGGAATGTTCCCCAGTGGAACAGTCTCTTGGGATGCTCTTAATTCAAGTGGAATCTCATTGCGGATCACTTAAAGAATCCGTTTTGTCAAAAAAAGTTCAAATTTGTGCATCTCCATTTACTGTACTAATACTATTAAAAAATTAATATGGCATATAAGTCACTATGCTGTTGTTGAATTAAAAGCTTTTTATTCTGCCTTACAAACATCGCTCACCTGTTTTCTGTACAGACTGTGGTACCAAGTATTGATTGGCTATGATTAAAGAGTTATAACTTCTGCAACTGTGCCAAAATGAAAAATGCATTCATGGACATAAATAAGTTTTTTAACATAGTGTTGATTATAAGTGATTGTCTAATTGGATGTTTGAAAAAATATATGAATATGAGTTAGGCCCTAGGCAGAATGAACAGTTAGCCATGGTATGTACTAATTTATTACCTGAATTTAAATTTCAATTACCTATAAAAATGCCTTTAAGGAGCCAAATGCTCTCTCACAGGCCATTCTCCTTTGTTTCCACTCTTCTTACCCAGAACCTAACTAGCTTCAAATATATTACAATAGATGCTCAAAGCAGTAACTAAGAGTGATGTCCTCTAGAGTACTAGTGCTGGCAGAGTACTAGTGTATATATTAGTGTGCCAATCATTTCCATGCTGAACAGAATGTATTTAACTTTGCAGTCTGATTCATTTTCTGCCTGACTTTTATGGAAAGACTTATAGTACTTCATTGATATTTCATGTCATGAATTAATAATGATGTGATACCTGTACAGCTTGTGGAGATATACTGAAGACTAACACACTAGTACAGTAGAGGGCTGTATCAGGATCGCAAGACATTGTGTCTGGAACATTTCTAGGTGGTAAAAAACCAAAATAATCTGTTTTTAAGGGAGGGATGGGAGTAGAGTAGGGGAAGGAGAGATTTTTAACTTGTTCTTTTTTCACATAATCATTTGTAAATTACTTTAAATAAGTAATCTGAAAGATATTAGTTCCAGGTATATAATGAATTGAAAGTATTCAGTTCATTAGTAGCTCTATTAAATATGCCATCCATTAGGTATTTTTAATATTCTTTCACTTACTAAGATGTAAATGAGAAGTGATTCTTTTGACAGTAATGGAGTCAAATTGACAGAGGTGAAGCAGCAAGCCTCAGATTAAGTCATTGTTCTTTCATAGCTATTATTTAATAAAATTTCATAATAAACATCATACCAAATAGCATGCCTGTACCCTTTATGAAAACAGTTACATTTATCACCATAAGAAAGAGTCTTTTCCTTAAAAGTTTTATGCTAATAGTTTATACTTACTATGGTGCATTGCCTTCAATCCCATAATTATTGATATTGGTTGCTGCTGTAATCCCACATATAATAAAAGGAACACCACCACTAATCAGGTAAAATCTGTTGAGAGATAATAACTGATATTTTAATTTGCCTCACTTGTAGTCATATATTGCTTTTAAAATAATTGTACCTTCTAGAGTTATGTTTCTAAAACCAGAAAAGCAAAGAGTGAAATACTGTCACAATAAACATTGTACTTTATGAAGCAAACAGCTGAAAGCTTAATATTTATATGGACCAACTTTTAACAATCTCTTGATTTACATCTTTAGCAAATGCAATTACTATTGTAGTCATATGGAGAACAAAACCTTGTCTAAGGAAAGAACCTGCATCCCAGATAAAGTTCACCTAGATATTTATACTTAATAGTTATTAAATATGTAAGCATTATAAATTAAAAATATTCAGACAAACAGCTGTATTCACTTTAACCTGAAAACGTTACCAGGGAAATTCAGTAAAATCACAGAAACAATTTCCTAACTCCTAGATGACAAAAGAATTCAGTTAGGCAAAGCAAAAAGTGCAGTCCACTTGGCAAATTTTTATTTTTTCTGCACAGAGGAGCAATCTGGAGGAGTCTGAAGGATTAAATACCCCTTTGCACACATCACCCTTTCCTTCACTCATTCAACACCAAGCCTTGCAAATGCATTAAAATGTGGGGGCCTCTAAGACCTCAGCAATCTTCATCTTATAAATATCAAAGAAGAGTGGTAATCTAAATGTTAATCTCTCTGTAAAGACCTGTATTTGAAGACTAAAAACATATAGGGTCACACCCCTTTAACCAGTTAAATGCCACTGAACTACTTGGAAGCAGCAGTCATTCTATGGTACGATCACTAGGCTACATTAAAGTCCTAGGGGATGTCTCACCTAAGTTGGCATCCTGCATTCAAATTCAAAGCTCAGCAAAATAAATCATCATCATATTTTCCAATTATAAAAGCAAAAGACAAAATTATGCATGGAGCACAGGACTTCCACCACTGTGGTCTCTGAGGTGGAGTGCATCAGCCCAGTGCATGTGAGGCTACAGCTGGAAGGAATGCTGCTTAAGGACAAAAGGGAAAATGCTCCACCAAACCTAGAAGCTCAGCTGGTCCTCTGAACATCCTGACTAATTTCCTAGTTTAACCAATGCTTTTCTGTCAGGAAGTTAGTTTCTTTTCCAGTCACTCCTCTGGTGCAGGGAGCAATATGCTTCCCAACCACTGCTATTATATTGTCTATCAGGACAAAGAGGAACCTGATAATGTGTGGGACACATTCTGACCAGAAACTGGCTATAGATTTCTGTTATAAATACTGGGAACTTTCACAGTTATTGCAAGGCAGGATTTTTACAGAAACAGAGTTATAGTAAGATAAATCAGCATTTAAATCAAACCCAGAATTAGTACTAGAATTTTCTAACCTATTTTCCCCACCTCCTTCCAAAACAGAATTAGAGACCAGGTCTCACAAAATTTCATGTCAACATTTAGAGTCAATTTTTGTTCTAGGGGTCTA
This sequence comes from Merops nubicus, assembly GCF_000691845.1. Taxonomy (NCBI): domain Eukaryota; kingdom Metazoa; phylum Chordata; class Aves; order Coraciiformes; family Meropidae; genus Merops; species Merops nubicus. The sequence goes on from NW_008611418.1 coordinate 9,438, forward strand.
AGCTGTTAAAAGAGCAGAGAAAAATCATCCTACATAGTCATCAAAAAGCCCTTCAGATTTTACAACTTCAAAGTCATGAGGTATATATTTTTTTCTTCAAACTTGGCTTATTCTGTAGAACTCAAAAAATTCCAGTGAACAAGCTGCCTCCTTATAAAATCCATTCATTCGCTGCAGTTTAATGACTGTACAATTCTTTCGACTTGAGCATGTTGAATAAGCTAACTTAATAGGTTATTATTATTTTTTAACAAAGGCATGTTCAATGCCATTTTTGAAATTCAGGAAATGACTAGGGTAAGCAATGAGGCATAGAAAAGTTAATCCAAATACATCTAAAAAATAGTAAAGAGCAGAAAAATAGGAATAGAGAAGCAAGTATAGGAAACTGCACTTCAAACTCATCTGAAGTGATTACACTATAGAATTTATCCACAATGTAACCTATAATTTCATTTTTTGCAGTGCTGCCACTTTTCACAGATTTGCTACATATATTTAAATCATATCCTTATCTAAAGTCTCAGACAAGCTGGTATTTGGGTGTTAGACACTTCATATGTCACACTTTCAGCAGGCTGCTGAACACTACAACACTAACATCAGATATTCTGGAACTTCTGCACTTTGCTACACAGTGCTTCAGAAATGTGGCAAAATCTAGCCAAATTCCTGTGTTGGTTCAATGCTAGGAGAAAGAAGATACATTCTAGAAATGACATCAAGTGAAGTCAGACAGTTTCAGTGTACCTGAGGTGCACTGTACTGATATGTAGCACAGCCTACTACCTACCCTGTCTCACTGAAAAAAAATGATGAATCATTTGTATACACTGTCAGTGTCATTTCTATTTGCTATTTTACCTTTTTTTTTTTTTTTCAGTGAGACAGGATTCCTGAAGAGTGAAGGGAAAAAATAGCTTGCCAAATAGAAGAAAAAACAACAGAAGAGGAATGGGATTAAAATAGAACAAAAAAATGGAAGTTAAGTTCTTAGAGCAGGTGTGCATACTCTTGTCCATTTGTGTGAGCTCACAGATACTTTATACAGCATATAAAGAAGAAAAGACCATACTGGAAAGTCACCAAAGAGAAGAAACATGGGTCAAGAAGATTCATATACATGTTATTTGTGAGGAAGTACAATTAAAATGAAGAAATTTAGACCAGTCTTTCCAAATATTAGTTTCTATGAAATCATTAGTTTTTATCAATTTCTTCTTTTTCACTCAGATGAGATAATTAGGACAAATACTTTTGAAGAAAAAGCTGAAAAAGAATTGATAGGACATGAATAAAAAGTGAAGAAAGTGCAGATAATAAATAGCTGTCTCATATTTCTAGAAAACCTTTTATATCTAAGAGAATCAAAGGGCTTTGTAACATTAATTAATTTAGCCTTACAGACCCCCGTGTGGTTGACAAACATTATTATGCCTATTGTACAGATGAGAAAACAAGCAAGGAGAGATTAAGTGTTCAAGGTCATGCAGAAAATCTGTTTCAGAATGAGACTTCTTAATTCCCATCCTGTGCTTAAACACAAGGCGCCTTTATTATTGTAAATAGGCAAATCATGACACACAGGAATCTTCCAAGCCAAAGAAACACGATTGCCTTTCCTAGTACAAGCAGGAGCAAGAAGAATATAATCTTATCTGAAGGATACCTTAGTTAGGGTGGTTCGCTCCCAGTATTCACTGAGCCTTGCCAATGACTGTCTGCCCGTTTCTGCCTACAAAGCCTGGCTTGTGGAGGAAGAGCCCACGTGTGCTATTCCCTGTGCAGCCCCAGTACCAACATCCACTGCTATTTCATAAAGCACGGCCTGGGCACGTACACAGAGTAGATTTTCCAGACCAGTTAAAGCAGTCCGAGAGTAAGGGTTGTAAGTGGAAAGATGCTGGGTTTTGCTGCCTTTGCTGCTGCAGCCAGCTTTGGGTGTCTTTCAGCCATACAAGAGCAGAAGTAAGAGGCAATGCTCCTGTCCAGTAATATCCATTCACAGAACAATATAAGGCAGTACAGGAAGAATGTACCTTGTAGACTGAGAAAGTACATGCTTTTCCACCACTCCTCTTCCTCCCCTCTCCCCCCCC